>NC_068992.1:3649784-3651690 GCF_001194135.2 Octopus bimaculoides
ATATATATATAAATCTCACTCTCTCTCATATACATACATACATACATACACACATACACACACGCACACACACGCACAGACACGCATATATATATGTACACACACACGTAATACAAATGTTTAAAATTAAGGTGATCAGCATCTTACAAGTCGGTTAAGAACTTCTCAAGAAGCGTCCATTTCTTTATGACTTTTCATGCGAAGCCAGAAGTGCAGGATTAGTATACCTCAGCAAAGACCTGCAAGGGAAACATTCTACATATCATATAAATTTCACTTATAAGCATGTTTTCTGTAGACTTTGGAACAATAATAAAATTGATTCCAAACGCTTTATACTTTGTCCCACTGTGTTAGCAGTGCTGTGCCCTACTGTGTTCTACTGTGTTAGCAGTGCTATTAAATTATATGTTATGGTTATTTTTACAGATTTTCTATAGATTTTATAACCAGTACTGATTTGTACGATGTTTTGTATCCAAAGACGTCCAGTATAATTACATCCGATTTCTATATTAACGTGGCGGTTATTTTTAAAACAAAAACTTATTGCATGAAATAGAAAATCTGTTTTCTAAAGTTAATTTAAAAAAAGATTTTTCTACAAAGAGTTACCTTTAAAATTAGCTATTTGAGGTACCTATAATAATTCGTGCGAGAAAAGTTAAAAATCTTACATCAAACGTCTTCGGATACGAAACACCGAAACTAATCAATGCTGACGAGAATTTCTATTGAAAATCTGCAGAGATAACCTTAACTGTTAATTCAATGACAGCGTGAGATTTAGCATGCATTTTGTTCTCCAAAAGACACCGTGTCTTCTGAAATCCTCACATACCGAACGCATCCTTATGTTCGTTAATATCACCCGGTATTCGTTCACTATTTGCTTGAGTTTCTCCAATACTGAGTGGAATCGAATCATATCCTGTGACTTGGGGTCAGATTTCCTCAAAATATTTGTGATCGAACCTTGTATCGAACAGCCTGATTTTCCTTTGGGCCGGAGCAAAAGCCTGTCTCTTGCCGACTTAGTGAAAATACACCATTTGTTGTTCATTGAAGTGTACTGATAGGTAATTGACACTATACGTCTTCTGCAATCCTCAGATGCCGAACATAGCAACATATTAGTTAATATCATCCTGTACTCGTTCGCCATTTGTTTAAATTTCTCCAATATTAAGTTGAATTGAATCATATCCTTTATCCACCTACTTGAATAAATACTTGACAGATGTGACTTGTCAGATTTCTATATTAACGTGGCAGCTATTTTTAAAACATAAAAACTTATTGTATGAAATAGCAAATCTGTTATCTAAAATTAATATTTTAATTTTTTATCTTAGTTGACATCTCCGGGTTTCGAACACTACAAACAGTCACTATTGACGTTTGCTATAAATTCTTCTCGTTAGAATTTTGAGAATATTTTCAGGTATCAAGTTCGTACAATGGAAGTTTTGTTCTTTGGTATAGCGTTCTGCACACACAATTTCATTTACTTGTTGAGGGTCATTGACATCGCTTGCATCTTGAAGTATTATTAGAATATCTGCATGTCTCTTTTATTACCTCCGCCTTAGCTGAGGTGGAGGTATTGTTTTCAGTCGTGTTTGTTTGTTTGTCCGTGGACAAGATATCTCAAGAATCACTGGATGGATTCGGATGAAACATTCAGCGATGTGTGGTCTCGTGACTGTCAGGAACTGATTACATTTTGAGATCGATCCGGTACCGGACAAGGATTCTGGATCATTTTTCAAGTCAATGAAATAAAGTACCAGTTAAATACAAGAGTCGATTTAATCGACAAAATACTTCCTTATCCAGGACTTGCACTTAGATATATATTACTGGTACAAAGCTTGAAATTTTGGGAAAGGATGGCTTGTCGATT
>NC_068992.1:3652008-3652922 GCF_001194135.2 Octopus bimaculoides
CAGCCATGGGGTTACTGGTTCAGTCCCTTGGGCAAATGATACCTTGAGAAAGTGTCTTCAACTATAGCTTCGGATCGATTAAAGCCTGGTGAATGGATTTGGTAGACGGAAACTGAAAGACGCCCATCGTATATATATATATGCGTTTATGTATATATAAATATGTGTGTGTGTGTGTCTTTGTGTCTGTGTTTGTCCTCCACCACTACTTGACGACTGGTGCTGGTGTGTTTACGTTCCCGTAACTAGCGGTTCGGAAAAAGTGACCGATAGAATAAGTACTTGACTTCTAAAAATAAGTCCTAGGGTCAATTTGTTCGACTAAAACCTTGATGGTGGTGCTCCAGTATGGCTGCAGTCTAATGTCTAAAACAAGAAAAAACAAACAAACAAAAAAAAAACCCAAATAAAAACGTGCTAACGATTCCGAAAAGCTTGCCGCCTTTGTCGGGTAAAATTAATACAACGTGTTCATTTCTCAACAACAATGTTTTTCAATACTCGCTCCTACATTACAAATTTCTATGCTACTTGTGGTTCTCAAGAGGCCTGTGCTTTAAGAGATATTCCATTCCATTCTCCTTCAGTTTCTTGAGAAATTCTTCGTGAGATTCTTTCTCATATGTCTGTTCTTCTTAAATTCCATTCTTCTACAGTTTCATGTTGATATCTCTTTGATGCACGTTCACTAGAATCTGCCCTTCTTACTTTTCTTTCAGCTTCGTTTTTATTTTGGCGTTTCTGAACTTCATTTATTTTTGACTGCGTTCTTATTTCATCTGTTTTTTCTTGTGAGAGACTGCTGCAATATAATTATCTACAGGGCTGCCGTAGCAGTATTATTGATCCATGAGCAAACCAATGTTCTGGGCTCAGTAGTATTTATCTTTTAACTGCAAGCCACAGCATACATA
>NC_068992.1:3653788-3654085 GCF_001194135.2 Octopus bimaculoides
TATTTATATATACAATGATTCATATATATACAATGATTTATATGCACAAAAATGATCTAAATTACACGGGATGTTATCACTGTCCAAGCAATTTCACTTTGATAAATCCTGCCAATTATTTTTGCAGAAGAATTCAAATGCACAACTGTGGCTACGCATTGTACCAATCGCGCACGCATACACACACACACACGTATGTATGTATGTATGTATGTATGTATGTATGTATGTATGTACGTATGTATGTATGTATGTATGTATGTATGCATGTATGTATGTACGTATGTATATAAATAT
>NC_068992.1:3654095-3655224 GCF_001194135.2 Octopus bimaculoides
TATATACGTACGTACATACACATATATGTATATATTTATACACATACAGAAATACACACATATATTATCTATATATATATATATATGCATGTATCTATCTGTGTTATACACAAACACATACACACATACACATATATGTATATACATAGATGCACATGTGTATATATATATTTATATACACACGTATGTATATATATATTTGTATGTTTATAAGTATAAATATATATATATATGCATATATACATATGTGTATATATTGTATTATATCATATGATATATTATACGAAATCATTGATAATTTGTCGGAATGCAGTAAATCGAACACGGCTGAGGTTTCTGGGTTCTGGATTGAGTCATTTGATATATAAAAGTGATCCCAGAAAATGTATTTACAGTTTAACAACTGGTAACTCAATCCTAATTTCTTTTTTGATTTAACTCGCTAGAAATAGTTTCTTTAAGGAGCACTGCGTCGGTTACGACGACGAGGGTCCCAGCTGATCCGATCAACGGAACAGCTTGCTCGTGCAAGTGACTGAGCACAAAACCGACAACAGTCAATGAATTGAAGGCAGCTTTTGAAACACAATGCGCAGAAATAACGAACGAAATGTTTCTTGATGTTTGCGATTCCATCGCTTCTCATATTTAATACCGCTTTTAACATTTCAATTGTGTTGCATATAATTGGCTGGTCGGAACCGGAAAAAGAAAAAAAAACACTCAATGGATAATTGCTTGAAGGAGTGGAGGCATCTGTCAGCATGAGTAGTGACTCTCAGCTAACTTTAAGAGGTGCCTGTCATTGCCACATCTGTGCAAAAGAATGTCGGTCCCTAGCAGGACTGAAAAATCACATCCGTACAGCACGTTTTTAAGAGAACTAGGCTTACAAAGAATAAGTCCTGGAGTCGATTTGCTCGACTAAAGGCGGTGTTCCAGCATGACCGCAGTCAAATGACTGAAACAGATAAAAAAGTATATATATATATATATATATAAAAGTAAATGAGTATATGCATATATACGTACAGGTATGTGCATACCGACATCCACCTGTATGTATAGGTGCCTATCTGGGTACAGGACATTGCAAACATATATATATATATATATATATATATATATA
>NC_068992.1:3656106-3659308 GCF_001194135.2 Octopus bimaculoides
ACGACAGTTGTTTCGACACATCAAGCATCGATTCCTCTTGGGTGGGGCACTCAACAACTGGTTCAGGGGGTATCCGGTGGTGCATATGTATCTCGTCGGGTGATAAATAAATGCAACTCGTTAAAACGACTGTTCCGCAATGTAACTATGTAACTTTCCGTTAGACACCTAATGATCACTATGAAAGTGACCGTGCTTTACCAGTAAGCTACCAGGTGTAAACCATTCGTTTTATTATCAATTATATATATATATATATATATATATATATACATACATACAAGCATACACACACACACACACACACACGCACGCACACACACACACACACACACATATATATATATGAATATTTTTATGCAACCTACTATCGCCTGCCTACTGGTGTTGGTTTATTAACGACCACATAACTTAGTGGTTCGGTAACAAAGACTGATAGAATAAGTAAAAGACTTGAAAAAATAGTACGGTTGATTTGTTAGACTTAACCGTTCAAGTCGGTGCCCCGGCATGGCCGCAGTCCAACGACTGAAGTAAGCAAACAATATAAGATGAACAAGTGTGCATGTGTGTGTGTGTACGTGTGTGCGCGTGTGTGAGTGTGTGTGCGTGAATGCTCGCACGGATACACAAGTGCGGTATATTTGTCTATGTATATTCTTCATTTTAACGTTCTTTTAGCGTTTTGCAGATAAGTTCGAAAGTACTCTTATCCGGAAGAGACTTATCCAAGGAATTATGCGAAGAGGGTCGCCAGAATTAATGTGAAGCAACCAATTCTGATTCCGAGATGACTGCACCTTCAGCTCTGACGAACCTTAATGATTTTAAGCGAAGATGGTGGACGGCAAACATGACGAGTTAAGCGCCTGATGATGTCTCACAGCCAGCTGATACCAGAGAGTTATGTCTGCTGGGTCTTATGAACTTGTTTCCGGAGTTTGAACCATCCCAGCATTATCAGTCATTAAATATCTGTTACTATAGCTACTGTCATTAGCATTTTTATTATTATTGTTGCTGTTGTTGTTGTTGCTGTTGTTGTTAGGACCGTTATTGTAAAATGTCTTTAAGGGAATTATGATTTCACATTGAGCTGCGACGACGTTAATTTATCGTAGCATTTGATTGTTAATGGAAGTTTGGTGTAGAGGCTCGTTACTGGTGTTGCTGTTGTTGTTAGTGTTGTTAGTGTAATCGTCGTCGTCTTCATCATCACCATCATCATTTTCATCATCATCATCATCATCATCATCTTCTTCTTCTTCTTCTTCTTCTTCTTCTTCTTCTTCTTCTTCTTCTTCTTCTTCTTCTTCTTCTTCTTCTTCTTCTTCTTCTGCAGAAGATTGGCTTGGAACCGTAGCAATTAAAATAATTTAAAAAGCCATCAATGAGATGGCCGTAGCAGCTAAAACTAGCTAAAACTAGTTGAATTAAGCTGAAACGAGCCGAAAAAGTAGTTGAATGCGATTGTGGTAAACTGTTCTGCAAACGAATGCTCATTCATTTCTCGTTGATCAGTGTTTTATTTTCTGCAGAAGATTGGTTTAGAATAATAACAATTAAAAACTTAAAGCAAAAAAGCCACTAAGGAGATAGTTATGGCAGTAGAAACTAGCTGAAACCGGTTGAAACCAGCTGAAACAAGCCGAAACTTGTTGAAGGCGATTGTAGTTAACAAGGGACCTTCAAATGAAACTCTTCTGTAAACGAAGGCTCATTCACTTCTCGTTGTTCTCAGGAAAAACACACATACACAAAAGAGGTGGGGGCGAAACGCTTGTCACTCTGAGTTACTTTCTGAAAACAGAATGATCTCAAGCATTGCGATGGCTTTAGTATCAACCAGAAAACCTTGCAATATCGTTAAATAGCTCTTTTTATAAACCCTGAAATCTCGGGACACAGCTCGTTAATCGTATAAAATGGCGCTTACTCATGTACAAAGGTTCCGTATTATGTAAGATAAACAAAAGTATGGCCGTTCTGTAAAGTAGGCCATCAAGAAGCTTCCTCTGCCTGCCTCATCCTTTCTTCCGACATTGAGCCTACCTTGTCCCTTACGCAAAACTTTCTTATCACACACACACACAGACCCCACCTAGTTTACCGTGAAATGACATAAGTGGTCATGGCAAAATCAACAAACAACATGCATACATATATATTTATGAGTTGAAGTATACATACGTAAATACACGAACATATGTCCACACACACATATATATACATACATTCCTACATACATACATACATGCATACATACATACATACATGAATATACATGCACTCACACAAAGATGCATTCATATACACAAACATCCAAACATTCATCTATACATAGATGCACACACAAATATACTTATTTACATTAGGACGGCGAGCTGGCAGAATCGTTAGCACGCCGAACGAAATGCTTAGCGGTATTTCGTCTGTCTTTACGTTCTGAGTTCAAATTCTACCGAGGTCGACTTGCCTTTCATCCTTTCGAGGTCGATTAAATAACTAGCAGTTACGCACTAGGGTCGATGTAATCAACTTAATCCCTCTAACTGTCCATTTTGTTCCCTCTATGTTTAGACCCCCTGTGGGCAATAAATATATATATACATGTATTTATAAATGCATGCATACAAATATGCACACATGCAGATGCATGCATACAAATATGCACACAGACTTACTTTCACTATTTTATGCCCAACACAACGCAGTGTAAATCTGGATTGATGTGAATTCGAATATTACACATATACAAACGCACACATACACGAACACACACACACACACACACATGCGCTCGCGCATAGAGTGGGAAGGAAAGAAACAATAAGAGAAAGAACGAGTGGGAGGAAGTGAGGAAGAGAGAGAGAGAGAGAGAGAGAAAGAGAAAGAGAAAGAGAGAGAGAGAGAGAGAGAGAGAATGACAATAAGAGAAAGAAATTTGCTTGTTTCTTTTTTTTTTATCTGTTTATGTGCGTGTATATGTATTGGTGAGTGTATATACAACGTGTATAATGAGTTTGGTCGAGATTTCCTTAGTTCAAGATGAAATGGAAGCAGACTGACGTAAGATGTTGCAATACTCTCTCCGCTCCCCACTCCGCACCTAATCTTCTTCTTTTTCTTCTTCTTCTTCTTCTTCTTCTACGCAAGGTGTGGATGTTTCTTATAACTGTTTGTTTACATTTTCTTGTGTTGT
>NC_068992.1:3659784-3661077 GCF_001194135.2 Octopus bimaculoides
ACGGGCTCTTCACAGTTTCAGTCTATCAAATCCAGTCACAAATGACTTGAATGTTGTGAGTAAAGAGGTTGAAAAAAATCACCAAGTACTCCGAGTGGAAATGGCAAGACTGTATGGAATGCGAGAGGGTAATGTAAAAGTGATACCAGTGGCGATCGGAGCGCTGGGCTCAATCCCATTGGAACTTCAAGACTACTTAAGGCAACTGGAAATCCCATGCAAGATTGATGTCTTGCAAAAAGCAGCTTTATTGGGCACAGCGCACATCTTAAGGAAAGTATCATCTGTTTGAGGTCGTTGTCGTAACTTGACAGATGTCTAACGTCTCCGGTGTATTTTTACCTACACTGTTAGAAAGGAATAATAATACTTTCAAATTTTGCCACAAGGGTGGCCATTTTGGGGGAGGGGATGAGTCGATTACATCGACCCCAGTATTTCACTGGTACTTAATAATAATAATCATTGCCCTGAGGCAATACCAAGCAATGGCTCTCATGGCTTCCGATCTTAATTGATTGGAATCGTTACCATGTACATGTTTTGTCTTAGTGTATAAGCTGGGCTACAGCAAATATTCTGCTCCATACCATAGGTTCGCTTGTCAGTTGTTTGACCATAACCAGTTGCGCATGTCCCTTAGTGGCTGACGATATGTGCATCTGCATATGGCAGTGACGCACAACGTGGCCTGTAACAAAGTTTTGGTGATCCAAGCTTCTTTCAATTTCAAAGTTCCAAGACCACTCACTAGGCTTTGGTCAACCCAAGGCGATAGTCAAAAACACTTACTCAAGGTGCCAATCAGTAGGAATGAACTCAGAACCTTGTGGTTTGGAAGCAAACTTCTTACCACACAGCGATTCTTATACAAACGGCAATTTAAAGTCTAATCCAATTAAAAACATATTTACATGTTTCTTATTATACCAAGCATGATTAATGTTTTAATTCAAAATATTCACGTCACAGTCGTGTTGTTGCCAATTAAGCCAATTAAAAATATATTTCTATTTGATTGTTCCACATTACATGTTTTTTTATGTATTTAGTGGGTCACCGACTGAAAAATATTATTTATTCTTTTAGCGATGTTATTATCATTAAAGCATGGAATAAACGTTAATTTAGTGTAAAGCTTTTTGATTTGTTTTGTGCTACGCCCACATCAATTTTCCCCCCAAAGTTATGTGTTCCGCCATGAACGAACAATGTAACTATACATTCATATATACATTCATACATACACGCATATATATATATATATATATATATATATATATATATATATAT
>NC_068992.1:3661398-3662893 GCF_001194135.2 Octopus bimaculoides
ATATATATATATACATATATATATATATATGTATATATATATGTATATATACATACAAGGTTATGACGACGGGGGTCTCAGCTATTACGATCAACAGGAGCAAGTGCACGGATATTTTTGGTGGACCTTACGGCTCTTCAGGCCCAATTATAATCAATGTATGTTATGCCTTGCGGTCACTCAATAAATACTATATTCTATCGGAGTCTTTAGTTGAACTGCTAGGTTACGGGAACGTAAGCAACCCAATACGGGTGGATTGATTTGCCCGGAGACCTCACTTGTCTAGGAGCCCAATTCTAGTCTATGAATGTTGTGGCTTGTTGTCAATAAATAAATATTATAAGGCGGCGAGCTGGCAGAAACGTTAGCACGCCGAGCGAAATGCTTAGTGGTATTTCGTCTGTCTTTACGTTCTGAGTTCAAATTCTGCCGTGGTTGATTTTACCTTTCATCCTTAGGGGTCGATAAATTAAGTACCTGGGGTCAATGTAATCGACTTAATCCCTTTGTCTGTCCTTGTTTGTCCCCTCTCTGTTTAGCCCCTTGTGGGCAATAAAGAAATAATTAACGTTAGCACGCCGGGCGAAATGTTTAGCGGTATTTCGTCCGTCTTTACGTTCTAAATTCAAATTCCGTCGCGGTCGACTTTGCCTTCCGTCCTCTCGGTATCGATAAAATAAATACCAGTTGTATCAACTTGCCCCTGTTCTAAAATTTGTGGCCTTGTGCCTAAATTTGAAAACAATATATACACTGATATGTGTGCGGGGATGACGAAATGAATAGAGAAGGAATACACCAGAGTAATTTCCCTTGTCGTCTTCAGCTTGACATGAAAACGTGTAGAACGTTAACGATCTGCACTGGTTACGGCAGTGAACCGAAATGCTGGGTTGGGCGACGGAAGGGCGATAGGGGGGGCAGTATCAGAACAGAGTAATGATTACAGCAAGCTGTTGCTGATGTATTTCCTTATTGTTTAGGATGGACGTCACATACATTCAGTCGAACGACACAATAAGTGATCAAGCAGGTACTAATTAAGTGGGTAATGCAGACAGATTATAGAGGAAGTATCTTTGCACAATTTAGCGAGAGGAATGCTATGACTCAAGTCTTTGAACGAAGGGGCCTTTAAGTAAAGAGTACGCCATTAAAAGAAAAGATACAAGACCTTCCTTAATGGTGAATGTTAAATGGTTGATGGCTAATGGTTAATGCTTGAGCCGTCACGACAAATATTTACTTATGACGTCATATGATGATAGCTTCATTAACCAAACGAAATAAGTGCTTAGCTCTGGATAACATTGACAAAGTCCAGATCTATGCTCAGTTTACAGCATACGTTGTAAAAATCACTTTTCGAATGCTTTCGAAATAATGTTTGCGTGCGCATATGTGAGTGTACATGACTATGTATATATATAAACACACACACACACACACATACACACACACATACACACACACACACACACACACACACACA
>NC_068992.1:3663298-3665065 GCF_001194135.2 Octopus bimaculoides
ACACACACACACACACACACACACACACACACACACACACACACACACACACACACATACACACGCATGAACGACTCGCGCCTTTCAGTTTCCATCAACGAAAACCACTTACTAGACATTTAGTGGAATCGAGGCTATTCTAAAAGACACTTTACCCAAGGTGCCACATAGTAGGATTGAACCAGAAACGCTGCGCTTGTATAGCCAGCTTCTTTAACCACACAGCCATGCCTAAATATCATTTAGTACTTAGAACAACTTTCACATCATAATTTCCTGTTGGCATCTTAATATCCAAGAATTCGGTCACAACGATCTTTAGCGACTCATAGTTATTCTTTTCTATTCTAGGCACAAGGCCCGAAATTTTTTGGGAGGTCACATCTTGTCTGTGTTCATTTTTTGTCTATGTTTTCGTTGAGACCAATTTTTCTCAAGAAGTAGAATAATTAAGAAACGTAACAGAGGTCATGTATCTGACTAACATATAAAAGATGTTTATACTCAGACGAAATTCAACATAATTTCGGCATCCTTTCAGCATCGACAAAATAAATACCAGTTGAATATTGGGTTCGATGTTATCCCTCGAAATTGCTGGCCTTGTGTCAAAATTTGAAACTGTTCTAAAATATAAAATATTATATTAATTACATTAATTAAGCCTAATAACAAAAATAAGCATAATAAAAAGAACATCATGCTGTATTTTTGAAAAATTAAAACAAAAACATTATCGAAAACTTCATTAAGCGTTTAGGCTCATTTAAAACTTCATTTTACAACAATCTGATGCTCTGCCCGACGCCATTTAGAAATTCCTCCATGGTCTTCCTCTCACTCACATAATCCAGATGAGGATTTTGTCCTAGTCGGGTTCTGTTTGGGTCCCATAGAGTGGAGGTATTGTTAGAAAAACTCTGTTATTTTAATTGAAAAATAAATGCACTCCATGGTATGAAAGAACCGTCCGTATTTCTAAGAATGTAATATATAGAAAGGAAAATGACATGACACGTGAATGATGATACGAAAATTCTATTATTAGTTACGGAGGAAAAAATAGTCAGCCCATTTTCTGAAAATCGAATTTAAAATGTCAAAGCATTCGTTGTCGTTTACGAGTGTAAACTGTCGATCTTTGTCGGTTGATGACGGGACTGGCTAAGTGGCTAAGTGGTTGTATAACTCTGCTGTAAAACCATTTGTTGGTTTTCAATCATACGGAGTAAAGTCAGTCCATTTGGAAGGGAACTTCCACGAAAACACACACACACACACACACACACACACACACACACACACACACACACACACACACATATATATACATATATCAGTATATATATTTGTATATGTGTCTAGATATACATATATACTATATACATAATCAACAACAAAAGAAAATTGGTTCATTCGCTACAGCTGTTTCGATCGAATTTTTTATTGATGTATAAAGTTAATATATCATACGAAAAAAAAAAAATAACCGTTTTCTTCAGGTGAATATAAACGAATTAAACATCTTAAAAAATTATTCCAGGAATCATCATAACGTGCCCCTTCATGATTCCTGGTTAACTTCAGCCAAAGGTTATATATATTTATATTTATATATAATTAAATGTATACGTGTGTGTGTATGCGTGAGTGTGGATAGATATACTCATGATGTGGAAACTGGGATGGAAAATACAGAGAGAATGGTGACAGAGGGTGTGTGTGTGTGTGTGAGAGAGAGAGAGAGAGAGAGAGAGAGAGAGAGAG
>NC_068992.1:3665832-3666509 GCF_001194135.2 Octopus bimaculoides
ATATATATATATATATATATATATATATATATATACAAATATAAATATACATACGTACGTATGCATGTATGTGTCTATATATGTATGTATGTATGTATGTATTATACAGACATTCTCATGACAGCTATTTTGTCCCAAATATTTTGAAAACAGAGTGGAAGGGTGGAAATTATTAAGAACAGTATAGAGCAGTTTCCAGTAGAAACTCTCTCTGCTCTGTGTTCAAATCACCGATTTCCTTTGATCTGTTCGCTTTCACACGCTAGATCCAATCTCTACATAACTCTTGTTTATGGAAATAACAAATATATATATTTTTTTGTTGTGTCTGGGGAGGGTCATTCTCTTTTAGCGCCTTATTGTTTAATACACTCACCAGTAAAGTTTCAACTCGTTTGCCTATTTATTTTTCCTAAACTTTTCGTTGCGTCTTGCAGCCTTTTCAAAAGTCGTTGACTCTTGAAAAGGTTGACTATTCTAAAGGTTGCAAGACGCAACAAAAATTTTAGGAAAAATAAATAAGTAAATGAGTGGAAACTTTACCTGTGAGTGTGTTGAATAATAAGGTACTAAAAGAGAATGACTCTTCCCAGACACAACAGAATATGCTTCAACACACGAACTCACATAAAGAATCTTGAAGACCAAATTCCAAACGAAGCTTACATTCATACGTG
>NC_068992.1:3670696-3672522 GCF_001194135.2 Octopus bimaculoides
GTCATTGTCCTCTTCCTCCTCATCCTCCACCTCACCATCGTTATCATCATAGCTATCTTCAATCATAAAACATATATCCTCTTCCCTTCCTCTTCATCATCATCATCATCACCACCACCGGCTGCAGCACTACCACCAGCACCAGCACCAGCTGGTGCAGAAGTGGCTATGCTGTAAGAAGCTTGCTTTCCAACCACATGGTTCCGGGTTCAGTCCCACTGCGTGGCACCTCGAGCAAGTGTCTTCTACTATAGCATCGGGCCGACCAAAGCCTTGTGAGTGGATATGGTAGACGGAAACTGGAAGAAGCCCATCGTCGTATGTATATATGTATTTGTGTGTCTGTGTTTGTCCCCCCCAACCGTCGCTTGAAAACTGATGTTGGTGCGTTTACGTCCCCGTAACTTAGCGGTTCAGCACAAACGGCCGATAGAATAAGTTCTAGGCTAACAAAGAATAAGCCCTGGGGTTGATTTTTTCGACTAAAGGCGGTGCTCCAACATGGTCGCAGTCAAATATATATATATACACACACACACACACAAATGTCCACACACATACATACACTAATACATACACATATGTAGACATGTTCACTCAGAGAAGCCAATAAACAAATAGATTGGTTTATGGAGGACACGTCTAAATCAGTCTGACACAAATTAGTTTAACGCAGTGACTGAATGGACATTACCGAATAACCGACCTAGAGAGCGACATTGTTAAATTGATGTAAATGTTTATAAACACCGTATAAATAGCATGCAGAAACCTCTGAGAATGAACTGTGAGGAGAAGAGTTCATTGAATCGTTCGGATATTTAGTTATTCATATTGATAGGAAGAGAGGGGGGCAGACATAATGGCCGCGGTTTTTCTCCGTTTCCGGAATGGCTTTATTATTACTTTCTTATAGTTTATGGCGGAGAAAGGTATTTTGCTCAGGGCTGTATTAACAGCATTATAAACCCACTCCGTTTTGGCGAGGGTCTTATGCTGAGAACGTGTATTGGAGCCAAAACAGTGACATCGTGAGAGAGTGACTTCAACATTTCTGATATTTCAGTTCACTCACTTACGGATCGTTTAGTTTTGAATTGTACCGTCTATTATGAAGTGCCAAACACTCTCGTCACACACTTCTCCAGCATAATTCCACTGCAGTGGAGTTGTGTCAACGACCAGGTACGTATGGATAAGTGTGGGAGTGCCTGAGTGTACATGTATACATACATATATGCGTATATATATATATATATATATATATATATATATATGAAACAAATAATAAATGAGTATATGCATATATACGTACAGGTATGTGCATACCTACGTCTCTCTCTCTCTCTCTCTCTCTCTCTCTCTATATATATATATATATATATATATGCACATATAAATTTATATGGCCAGTTATCTGTATGTGTTTGTATTTATGTGCACACACACACACACACACACACACAAATATATGTATACATACATACATACATACATACATACATACATACATACATACGTACATACATACATATGAATGCTCTTCTTAACTTCATATGTCATTTGCATCAGTTTATCGTCTGCATACTTGCTGTGCAGTATTATTTTAGTTATTAATATACAATTCAGATTCTTCTCATGTGCAGTGGCACAGCCACAAAGAATCTGCCGAAATTGGAATCGTTCAGACAGCATGCATTACCCTACGCTGTGGGTCTCCCATAACACTCCCTCCCACCGTCTCGGTTCTGTCTGTCTCTCTCTCTCTCTCTGTTCCTCGCTCTCTTTCCATTTGTATGTATATGTATATCATATATATATATATA
>NC_068992.1:3676314-3678274 GCF_001194135.2 Octopus bimaculoides
ACACACACACACACACACACACACACATATATATATATATAGTAAATCCCAAAAAGCGAAGAACGAACGCAAAAGAAAAATAAAAGAGAAATCTCGAGGACGTGGTGCATGTGAAGTAATAGCAGACGCTCAGGGAAGGAAAGAAAGGTGGTTTTACGTTTCGAGCAAAGCTCTTCTTCAGAAACAGGAGACAGAGGAAAGTCCAGTAGAAAAGGAAGACAGAGGGAAAAAATTCGCCAACGATTCACATGTGGTTACATTTTGAAATGTATACATACGTACATACATACATACATGCTACTACTACTACTATTACTATGCGTTTCATTTGCGTAGGTCTGTTGCGTTTCTAGTGGGTGCGCCGAAAGTAAAGAGAACATGAAATATTCTTTCCTATTCTAGGCACAAGGCCCGAAATTTAGGGGAGAGTTGCTAGTCGATTAGATCGAGCCCAGTACGCAACTGGTTCTTAATTCATCGACCACGAAAGGATAAAATGCAAAGTCGACCTCAGCGGAATGTAGCGACTGGCGAAATACCGCTAAGCATTTCGCCCGGCGTGCTAACGTTTCTGCCATCTCACCGCCTTCAGAACACGAACATATTGCGCAAGAATTGAAGAATAAATGTCTAACCAGTAAAGACCTCCAGTATTTTTTAAAGTCAAATGTTTTATGCCATAATTTAGACCAGTCTTTAAATCTTACAAAACTAACTGACTAAATTTACTTATGATATCAACAATTGGAATACGAGGTACAATAAAACCAGTCTTCGACGATTGGCAGCCATTTTATACATAATTGACATATTTTAATATAAGCTGTTACATGTTTGCATTATCTCCATAGTTTTCAAGCTACATAAAAGTAAGTTATGATAATGACTACGGTGGAGTTAGTGAAGCAGATCTGCCCGTTCGTTAAAATACGTTAGAAGGCCCTGGCACACTGGCACACTAACATTTTGTCCTACTTTCCTGGCGTTGCTTATTTTAATCCCGTTTTGCTCTCTTGGTCGCGCAAATCATGCAAATGGATACGTACTCGTAAGATGGCACCCAAGTTCATTTAAGGTGACCCTCTTCTCTTTCACTTCGTCTTCTACTCCACGACGACGACGACGACGACGACCACCACCACCACCACCGGGAAAGCGGCCATTGTGAGTCAGTATGACTCGAAAGGGTAACATTACTTACTCTACATACATACATGAAGCCACATGAGTCAATGATGAAACCGCAAAAAGAGCGCTTAACCTGTTAGAAATAGCAGCCAGATCTCAATCAGATCACATCCTAATGTTTTGGAAAAAAGAAAGGTGTCATTGATCAGTAGGTATGTATATGGGGTATGTTTGTGTGTGTAGGGTGTGTGTGTGTGTATGGAGGTATGTGTGTGTATGAGTTCTTCCAGGTATTTATACTAGAGTACGATAGTCATAGTTGGAATGTCTTTCAACAAATGTTTTGTTTAAATGTACTTATGACATCAACAATTGAAATACGAATTACAATAAAACCAGTTTGGCTTCGACGATTAGCAGCCAATTTGTACATAAATTGGTGTGGGTGGGGATGAATTGGTGGGTTTTAACTCGGGAAACGAAGCATTACAAACACTTCTCTAATACAGCGAATGTATAATGAAATATCTTCCAAAATAAATTTAAGAAACAATACGCACTCACTCTCGCCAGTAACTCTGCCTGCTCCCATAGGCACACTCGTGCGCACGCACACACACACATACACACACATACACACATACACACATGCACACACTCATGTGTATATATATATATTTATATATAAATATTCGGTAATTCTTACAATCTTACGACTTGCATTAAGGCATCTCTACCTGCCTGTCTGTCTGTCTGTCTTAATGTTCTATTTCGCAAGCACGTCCCTTATCTGTGTGTCAAACTAATGACAGAAGCACAATCGCACACACGC
>NC_068992.1:3680123-3682115 GCF_001194135.2 Octopus bimaculoides
TGTGTGTGTGTGTGTGTGTGTATACATTGGAGCTTTTAAGTGTTTATGCTTAATAAACACTCACAACGCCCGGGCTGGGAGTCGAAACCGCGATCCTACGACTGCTAGTCCGCTTCTCTAACCACTGGGCCATTGTGCCTCCACATAAATGAACCTATATATACACGAAAGAAAAGAAAGGACCCCTTTCAGTCATGAATGACCATGGGATTGCTCCTAGAAAGCTACCCTCCAAGGCACAAGTAATCCAGGCAATATTATTTGTGGAACACCATAAGTCGCCCCTGTATGCCACCCCTCTCCCCATGCCACTGATGTTACCCAAGGGAAAGGCAAAGGCTGATACAGCTTGGCACCAGTGATTTCGCAACTCATTTCTACAGCTGGGTGAACTGGAGCAATGTGAAAATAAAGTATCTTGCTCAAGAACTCAAGAACTCAAGAACTCAACACACTGCCCTGTCCGGGAATCGAACTCGCCACCTCATAATTGTGAGCCCGACGCTCTAACCGCTGAGCCATGCGCTTCACATGAATACATAGTTATATAAATACATGCGTGCGTACAGACGTTTGTAGATTCATAATTCAGTTGCGTAGATGAGTCTATTCACATAAGATGTTTATGGATTTGTTGGGGTGGTGGGCAGAGTATAAGATATTCAGTGGAAGGAAGAGAGTGACATTTATTATCACGAGATATGATGGAACAGAAGCATGTGACTGTGTTACAAGAGGTTTGCGTCCCAACCACATGATCCTGGATTCAATTCCACTTCGTGATACACTGATCAAGCGTCTTCTACTATAGACACGAGCCGACCAAAGCCTTTAGATACGTATATACATACATAAATACATACATACATACATACATACATACATACATACATACATACATACATACATACATACATACATACATACGTACTATGAATTCATATTCATACCAATAATAACACAGTACTAGAAAAATAAACATTATTTCGACGACAGAAATGAGAATTACGTTTTCTAGGCTAGTTTTATGCGTAGATCACGAAAATGGCGACCGATTTTCACAGAATTACTTCCGTTTATGGCAATTCGGTTTCTTAACATTAGGGTGTTTTTATAATGTTAATTTTTTTTATTTTTCAGATTTTCAGAGAAAGAAACTATAAAATACTTATAAATATTAGATCTTTAATTAGAATGAAAATTGCATTAGAATGCCAAGAGGGCAGTGTAAAAATCAGCCAGACAAATTTTGTTATATCTGTGGTGCTGTGACATTCCAGAAGAATGCAAGAAACATTACCCAGTTTTACTTATATTTTGGTGTCAAGATAGGAGACCAAGATAAAAGTTGGGCACCACATGTCTGTTGCACAACATGTACCAGTGTTCTATCAAAATGGTCTTTGAGAAAGTCAAGAAGTATGCTGTTTGGCATTCCAATAATTTAGCGTGAACCAGAAATAGGTTCACATAACGTTATACGTGAATCACCAGTTCCTAAGAAGAAAATAATTTTGCCGCCATTGTATATTAAATTAGGTCTTATCAAACTGTTTGTTAAGATGTTAAATCTAGAAGAGCCACCATTTTTGTACTTGAAAACTAAGTTTCCCGAACTAAGCCGTGCGAAAATCAAAGAAGAGGTGTTTGTCGGTCCCAAAATTCGGCAACTTTTGACGGACAATAATTTTGAAAACACCTTAAATGTATTAGACTTGGATGCATGGCAAAGCTACAGAAACGTGTGTAATGGTCTACTTGGGAAGCACAGAGCAGCCGACTATGAAGTACTTTTAGAAAAGTTGATTGATTCGTATAAGTCATTAGGGTGTAATATATATATATATATATGGTGTGATTACGTCACCATAACATAGGGTTTCGACAAAAAAGACGGAAAGAACAAGTATCAGGCTTAAAAACAAATGAGTAGCGGAGTCGATTCATTCGACTAAAATTCAAGGCGGTGTCCCATCAAGGACGTAGTCTAAT
>NC_068992.1:3684026-3685331 GCF_001194135.2 Octopus bimaculoides
AGAGTGTGTGCATTTTTGTATTTGCGTTTGTCTTCCACCACCGCTTGACAACCGTTGTTGGTTTCTTTACGCTGCCATAACCTAGCGGTTCGGCCTAAGCCACCGATAGAGTAAATACTAGGCTTCAAAAATAATACGTACTGGGGTCAATTCGTTCGATGGACGCAGTTCAATGGCAGAACCAAAACGCAAAAGATAAGGTCTTTTGTTGTATTCAGAAGAAAAGATGTTTTTCTTTATTGTTAAGATTCTGAATTAATATATTGTGTCTTCTGTTATCCTCCTTCGCTTGTTTTGAAGGGTTCAGTTGAACTAATCGACCCCAATCTTTAATTATTTAATCATTAAGCCAGGTACTTTTCGTATCGCTTCTTTTGCCGAACCGCAAAGTTACGGAAACATAAACAAACCAACACCAATATTTAGTGTTACGTGGAATTGAATAATATTCTTTATCCACTTACTTGAATACATATAGTTGACAGATGTGACTGTTGGTCAGGTTTCCTCAAGGTATTTGAAATCGAACCTTACATCGAACAGCATGATTTTCCTTTGGGCCGGAGCAAAAGCCTCTCACCGACTTGGTAAAAATACACCATTTGTCGTTCATTGAAGTGTACTGATAGGTAATTGACACTATACGTCTTCTGTCGTCCTCACATACCGAACATATGAACATATTAGTTAATATCATCCGGTGTTCGTTTAGCATTTGCTTGAATTTCTCCAATATTAAAATGAATTGAATCATATCCTTTGTCCACGTACTTGAATATATATATGACAGATGTGACAAGTGGCCAGATTTCTATATTAATGTGACCGCTACAGTTAACATGCAAAAACTTATTGTACGGAATAACTAATCTGCTATATCATGTAGAAATTTCTTTCCTGACTAATGTTCTAGACCTGCAATAATAGAAATATTAAGAATTAATATTAGCTATAGTTTCCTCTTGATAGAATTTACAGAATATATTTGAGCATCTGTTTTAATTCATGCAAGAAACATTTGGAATTTGCTCACAGCAAAGATCATGAATAATGCATTTTTCGAAATGTTCAAATGAAATAAGCTTTTGTTGTCTCACCTATATTCATTTCCTTCAAAAAGGAACCTACATAAAGGATGCATTAGAAATATAAATACACCAGATGGATAGATAGACAGACAGGCCGACAGACAGATAGATAAATAGATAGATACATACGGAGACACATACAAAAATATATTCATATGCAAATGTATGTATGTATGTATATATATATATATATATATATATATATATATATATATAT
>NC_068992.1:3685559-3686389 GCF_001194135.2 Octopus bimaculoides
TATATATCCATATATTTGTGGGTCTATCTATCTATCTATCTATCTATCTATCTATCTATCTATCTATCTATCTATCTAAGTATCTCCTCTCTCTCTCCCATCTATCTACATACCGATCGACATATATACTCTCTGTGCGTGTGCATGCGCGCTTATGTGTGCGTGTGTGTATCTTTCATCTTTTACTAATTTCAGACACTAAAAGAAAAACGGCCATCTTTGGTTTCAAGACGCAAAGGTGTTCTTCATCAGGATAATGCTCAGCCACATATAGCCAGAACGACATTCCAAAGGCTGGAACAGTTTGAATGGGAAACGATGCCCCACTCACCATATTCGCCGTACATTACCCCACATGATTATCATTTATTCCGCAGTCTTCAAAATCATTTGGACGAAAAAAATATGAATTCTGCAGACGAGGTCAGAACAGTACTGGAGGAATATTTTTCGTTGCAGACAAGTGAATTTTGGAAGAAGAGCCTTGCAAGTCTACCAGATAGATGGAAGAGCATTTTTAGAAAATGAAGGAGAGTAATATATATTGTTTTTTGTGGATTCTACTAATATATATTGCTTTCTTTTTTGTGAATTCTCCTATATATATACATACATACCGGAAGTATGGCCGCAGTCAAATGACTGAAATAAGTAAAAGAATAAAATAATTTATATATATATAACAAACTGGATAGGTCTCAATTCAGTGTAGGTGTTTCCAACGAATTTTTAATTGCCTGTTTTTTTAAGTGCCTGCTTCACCTGAATCCTGACATGTTGTGTGCCTGTATATATATACATATATACATACATACATACATACATACATA
>NC_068992.1:3686963-3688305 GCF_001194135.2 Octopus bimaculoides
AATTCACACACACACACACACACACGCACACACACACACACACAAACATGTATATATGTGAAGTTTAATAGTCATGGCTGTGTGGTAAGAAGTTTGTTTCCTGACCGGATGGTATTGTATTCAGTCCTACTGCATAGCACAGTTCTCCAGTTTAACGTCTGGCCGATGAAAGTCATGTACGTGGATTTGGTAGACAGAAACCGAAAGGCGCTCGTCGTATATATATTCACAACCCCAAACTTTCTTGGATATATATATATATATATCGTGAAGCATATTTGCCGCATAAACGTGGCCGACCCATAGGGAACGATGCTACTGTTGTTTATAAGTCCAGGAAGACATCTCCTCCAGCTGTCTGTGTCCGATTAGTATTTGCGAATGGAAATCCTCGTTCCCATGTCTAGCCTTGCGTGATACACACAGACCCGGGTTTCTGAGTGGTAACCCGTGATCAGCGTGTGACAATCACTAGCTATCGATGAGAACTCATTCCAAACGCATATATATATATATATTTACACACACACACACACGCATATGTATATTTATACATATATGTGCCAGGTCAACGTACTATTTCTAAAAGCAATTATGCAATAATAGAACAGACGAAAAGATGATAGAAACAATGAAAATCAAAACAGTGGTAACAAATAACGAAACAAAAAACAAGAACGACAACAAAACCAGAAACGAATAACACAAAGATAGTTAAATAAATATGAGATGTTTGATGTTTACAGACATCAGAAAAAATCGCTGTTTCATTTTATGGCTCTATTCCCAGTGCACAGAATGATTGACAGGGTGGTGGATGAGTATAGATACCTGGTTAGATTTTGCTTCTAAAAAGCTAGCATAGTTCGGTTGCTTTAATAGCTGTGTGCCTGGCTGCCTGTTTATCGGGCTGCCAGGCTGGTTGTCTGCCTGCCTGCCTGCCTGGCTGTCTGTCCGTCTGGCTGGCTGGCTGGCTGGCTGGCTGGCTGGCTGCCTGCCTGTCCTACTGACTGACAGACGTAGCTTTGCCATTTGATATTTTCTTACCGAAGTAGGAATTTCTATTTAAGTGTTGAGCATTACATCAGGCAGACACCCACGCCGCAACAGCATTTGCGTTGGATTGAAAATGCTCTGTGCGACTCAGTATGTAGGAGTGTGCGTGAGTACCAGTGTGCGTATGTGTCTGTATGCGTGCGTGTATGTGCGTGTGTGTTTGTGTCTGTATGCATAAGAATCTGTGTGGATAGATATGTATTTATATACTTGTGCCTACATGGGTGTATGTACATATATCTGCGAAAACGAATGTGTGCGTATATATATATATATATATATATAT
>NC_068992.1:3688729-3689769 GCF_001194135.2 Octopus bimaculoides
TATATATATATATATATATATATATATGTATGTATATGTATATATATATACATATCACTTGTAGGGTAGATAATTATAGTAAAGAGCAGCACATCCAGGCTAGGAGTAGATTTGTGTGCGCATAGGCGTGCGTATGTGCGGGAAGTGTATGTATAAATGTTCGTATGGATGTGTATACATGGATGTATGTATGCGTTTGCAGCTGTGTTAGTCTGCGCTTGTAGCTTGGTGGGTGAATGGATAAGGAGAAAATGAGAAGGGGGTGAAGAGGAGGAGGAGACAAACGTAAAAGAGAATAACGTAGGTGCAATAGAAAAAGAAAGAGAGGGAGAAAGACAGAGATCTACATACCTGCATTCATACATACATACATACATATATATTGGTATGTTTATACACATATATACATACATTCTTACATGCATGCATGCATCCATCCATGTGAACATATATGAATAAATTCTTTTGTGTACATTTATATACAAGGAAATACTAACGTATACGCATACTTTTATACTATGGTATATTGGTGCTGCAGCATGGCCGCAGTCAAATGACTGAAACAAGAAAAAGAATATATATATATATATATTTCTATATATATACGTATATATTTCTATTAATATTTAGTAGAAGCAACAAAGAGAGTGACTCAGTTGCCGAGAGTTTCGTGTGTTACCACTTGTCAAAGGCCTTCAAGTTGCTCTGCATCTTCTTCTTATATATATATATATATATATAAACAATATATGAGTATATGCATACATATGTACATGTATATGTACATGTATGTACATACCTTCATCTACATATACATATAGAATATATATATATATATATATATGTATGTATGTATGTATATAGATTTTTGTATATATGTATACTTGTATATATGTCTCTATGTATGTCCGTATGTGCGTGTGTATGTATAATGATGGTCTTCTTGGCTCATTTTGAAACGAAAAGCACTAATTTGAAAAGGAACACATTGCAAAGAGAATGAGGACAAAGAAAATACAGATCGGAAGAGCCGTGTAGGG
>NC_068992.1:3692768-3693442 GCF_001194135.2 Octopus bimaculoides
TATATATATACATGTATACGTGTGTATGTGTGCATTAGTATGCGTATGTATATGCCAACAATGATTTATCTATGTTTGTCATTCTATTTGTAATAGTATTAATGTGCAATGTATGTGTGTATGTGTGTGTGTGTATGTGTGTGTGTGTATGTGTGTGTGTGTGTGTGTGTGTGTGTGTGTGTGTGTGTGTGGCTGCTGGTGCTGCATGTATGCGTCGATGCGTACACATGCGTTCGTAAGTGTGTATACGTTGCGTTAACAGAAGGCGGGAATCTTTGGCAGCCTAAAGAAGACAATGCATTTGTTGTCTGCATCCAACTGCTTATGTCTATGCATGCGTATATATATACATAAATACATACTTGTGTACATACACACACACGTATACGCTCAAACACACGCAAAGACACACATGCATATGTTTATTAATTTATACTTATGATGCATCTCAGTATTTCGCTCGTAAGTTGAACGAACTGTGAAAGATAAAAAGCTCTCACAATGTATTATACACCTGCATAGATTTTCATATATCTTATACTGCCACCATATTCCAAAGCGTGACACACATACAATCATATAATTCCTGAAATTTTATACATACATACATACATACATATATATATATATATATATATATATATAAAAGCAGCAGAAATATAACAAAAGCTAAT
>NC_068992.1:3693637-3703241 GCF_001194135.2 Octopus bimaculoides
CAGAGTTTCACGTTCCCGTTGGTCGGTCAGTTTTATTAAAAAAAGAAAATTTATGTGTGCATGTGACATTTTCTTTAACAAAACTGTCTGACGAGCGGGAAACTGAAACTCTGAGTAACAGCTTTTGTCATATTTCTGCTGCTTTTAAATAAACCATATTACTCTACCTCTGGTATTTGAGTACTCTTTTTTCCACCTTATATATATATAATGCAGGTTTCCGCACAGTTTCCGCCTACCACTCAAGGCGCTGGTCGACCTGAAGCTATAGCAGAAGACTCTTGCCCATTGAGTTGCGCAGTGGAACAGAGCCCAAAACTATGTGGTTGTAAACGGGTATGCTTACGCCACCATGCCAAAGCATAATAGTGTACAAATAATACGTTCGATACATCACATCATAGAGTTTAATATTCTAACTTGCACTCCATCTCCAGTCTCTCCACAACAAACCAAAATAAGCTACAAAGGACGAAATAACACTTCGCATTATCATAGACTTGCTCGGATCAGCAAATAATCTATTGGCTGAAGTTATATATAAGATCCACGAACTCTCGTTAAATTCATTAGTCCCGCACACAGTCTCACATCACATGCATTCACACACACATGAACGCACAAACATACTCACAAAGCAGGCACATGTACGCACACACTAGCACACATACACTACGCATGCACACAAGCATATTCACACATTGGATATTTTCACCTGTTGAAGATAGCAGACAAATCTCCTTGAAATTACACCCTACAATCTGGAAAATACAAGGGGACAGATTGGATACTGCACTCCTAAAAGCACAAGGCTTGAGAGAAAGACGTGCTGGTCATGGCTGGAACACCTCTGAGTAGAGTTAAAACAACAATAAGGAAATATGTTTCAATAGCTTGCCACATGACTGAGGAAATCATGTGGGAATTTCTGATGTAAATGTCTCCAAACCTTTGGGGATTTTCTTAGCATTAATTTGTGTCGATTTCCATCAAAATGTCTCCAGTGACTTTGAGAAAACCATAAGTGATGTTATATATGACTCTGTGTGCGTGAGTGTATGTGTGCGTGTGTGTGTGTGTGTTTGTCTTCTGTGTGTGCGTGTGTGTGTGAATGAGAGAGTGACTGAGGGAGAGATTAACTGCGTATAACTCATTTTTATATCCATCCAAGTTGTAAGTAAATGGTGTCGCTTACGCTACTTAGATCTCCCAAACGGTTAGCCATTTAAGAACCAATTAGGCTTAACAATATCAATCACATCAACAAAAACATCAACAACAAATTACTTGGTTAGAGGGAAAAAAAGAAGATTAGCATTTGGTGAAGATCGAACGCAAATATCGCTTGTTGAAGCCCTTGAATAGTCGTCAGACGAAGCGATATTAGACACCTGAAGTTAACAATATCATACATAGAATAGGATCAGATATGATTTACACGACAACTTTTGCCTATCATTTCCATCATTATAAAAGAAAACTCTTATAATAACATTGTTATAATGAAGAAAATATTTTGTGTATAAAATCTCACTCTAAATACTCAGTTCAATTATCTTATCCCTCTGGTGGTTATAAATGTAGCTTCTAACTGATAGAGTCATAACAAAGTCGTGACGTCGACGATCTAATAAAACTAAACTATACACACAGTCGTGCAGACGATCACTCTCTCTCATAAACACACTGACGACGTTACTCACGTTTTTCTGAAATTCACTGGAGATAATTCGATGGAATCTACACAAATTAATGCTGAGAATATCCCTGAAGGTTTGAGAAAATTTGTATTAGAAAATTCCCACAAGATTTCCTTACAGTCATGCGCCAAGCTACTTTTAGTTGAAGGACATTTCATTAAATATTGCTTTTCCTGAAACAAACCGTTAGATTGGAACTCTTGAGTTTTAGAGATATAATCATCATTTCCCTTCAATGCCTCACTAACCACCGCCGGATTTATCCTCGCTTTACTGAACTCATACATATTTACACATTTCGACCTTTATTCATTCATTTAATTATTTGTTTCTATTCTAGACTCGATAGACATCGAGTCGTCTTCATTTTCATTTCACAGTTTTTATTGATAACATTATTTTACATCACCACTTCGAGCTCCGTAAGTGTGCATGCGTGTGCACATACGCCTCTCTCTCTCTATCACTCTTTCTCACACTCTCTTTATTTCTCCCCTCTCTTTCTTTATCTATCTACCTGTCTATCTATCTATCTATCTATCTATCTATCTATCTATCTATCTATCTATCTATCTACCTGTCTGCCTGTCTCTGTCTCTCTCTGTCTCTCTCTGTCTCTATTTCTCTATCTAAATCCCTTTTCTATAATATATATATATATATATGTGGGTATCTGTGGATAATGCTTGTGTTGTGTTGTGTTGTGTTGTGTATGTGTGTCTGTGGAGTGTGTGAATGTGGTGCATATGAGCCTGTATGTGGTATATGTATGTGTGTGTGTCAATGTCTCTCTCTTACTATAATACACGGGGTTTATGTGTATTTCTGTATGTTTGTATTTACATATAATTATATGTATGTATGTATGCATACATATAATGTTATGTTATGGTAGGGCTTTAAAAGAAAGAATCCAAAAAGTTCTATAGCATGTATCGTGTTTGCGTTTTAAATTCACCCTTACATATACGTGTGCGCGTGTGTATGAAGGGATGAAAACACGAAACAGAACATGGAAGTGATTACTGGAAAAGGACAAAGGACAAATAAACTCAGAAATCTTCTCATCACCCATGGAGACCGAACTCAGTATAGTTTCGGAATTACCATGAAAAATGTTAATGATACATTTAACAGTTGGTAGCTTTTCGTTCTTTTGGTTCTTTTGGTTCTTTTCGTCAATGGTTCGAGTGTGATTCCAGTGTATAACCATAAGTTCCACCAGTGGTTTGCTAGGGTTGCACATTTCCATTTAACCATCGTTATTTATACTTAGGATTGAATTGATGTACTTTTATCATTTACCTGTTGTTTTTTTTTAATATTTAACTGGTTTCAGTTATTGGACTGCGGCCATGCTGGAGCACTTTGAAGGATTCTCTGAGAGCGAAGACAGCCAGAATAAACACCACAATGGATCCTCCAGTTTGACGTTTACATGATTCTGCCAATCCTTCGCTCAATTTTGGTATTTTTTGTCGCCCAGGAAAGAATGAAAGGCAATGTTGCCATCGGCGAGATTTGAACTTAGAACGCAACGGGAAGAAACAAACACTGCGCGGTATTCTATTTCAACGCCTCTAATGATTCTGCCAGTTTGCTGCTCTTTTGATAGGTTCGTGCAACTGTCTCTAGAGTTTGTGTAACGTATGTATTTCTTTGTCAGCAAAAATATAAACTTTAAATTGCATCGATAACTGGATGTTGCTTACTTAAGAAATATAGACCTGACAGATCTCATCTTCTACAATTTTAATCACGAACAGAAAATATTTTTCAAACTTTTATTCGAAGTGGTGGTCGTGATAAATAGAAAGAGAGAAAGAGAGAAGGCTAGGTAAATATTATAGCTTGATGCAAAATTACAAACAACTAAAAGAAAAACAAAATTAATATTAATATTGAAATGAAAACATTAAAAAAAGTAAATATGGTTTCACAAATTTCACAGATTTACAGTTTGAATGACAACTCTGAAGTTGACAACAAATCAGAAATAAACACGCGAATGACAGGTAAAAAACAAGACAAACAAACCAAATAAAACTTCGACGACATATTTGAAATAAAACTATTTGTTGTGGTTCTCAGTAAAGACCCAGGAGTAGGAGGTAGAACTTCTTTTAGACTCGAACTAAACAGCTGAAGGATTGACATTCTGCATGGGCTTCGAAATTGTTATAAGTTGTTTACAATTTTTTGGTTGTCCTTTCGTTTTTTTTTTTATCAGAGGTCTTCAAGGTTTCTTTATCTTAGGATCTCACGAAATATATATATATATATATATATATATATATATATATATATATATATATATAAAAGGCGCTTGGCTTAGTGGTTAGGGTTTTTGGCCCACGATCTTAAGATTGAGAGTTCAATTACCGACGGTGTGCTGTGTCCTTGAGCAAGACACTTTATTTCATGTTGTTCCAGTGCATTTCGTCCGGCGTGCTAACGTTTCTGCCAGCACGCCGCCTTGATAAAGGATAGATAATACTGTAGGAGATGTGATCGCTTTTGCTATGGCGGCTGTTAAAGAGAAATTTGAGAAATAGCAGAACTGCGATGTAAAATAAGAGAGCAAAGTTTTTAGGATGCAGGTAAACTTGTGTTTTACTAACCCAGTGAAAATAATATCTCGTCAACTATTAGTATGGGAATGTAGGGAACAACAGCTGTCATGCGTAATATTTTGTTGCTGTGAAAATGCTTAAAAGTTCGCAGCTGATAAATGAGCGAGACCGGATCAATCAACCGATCAATACATCTACTTACTGAATCTACTACAAGAATACACGCTTCATGCGGGGGTGTTAAGTTGCCACCGTGTTTGATACCCACTCTTTCTCTCTCTTCTCTCGTTTCCATGTGATCTTCGCTTGCGCATGTATATACATGTGACTGGCTTAAGTAGCGAAACCGAACTCGTGATGCGCTTCAGAATATATATTATGCAGAGACAAAATATTATATATTTCTTTGAAGCTATTTTCTTTTATCAAATATCTTTTATCAAATAACTTTTATCAAATAGCTTTTATCAAATAATAAATTACTTTGAAGTTTTCTTTTTATCGGAAAAAAAAATCTTTTATTAAAAAAAAAATACATAAACACGCAAAAAAATTATTACTGAAGACGGTCGAAAAATTAAAGCATGAGGTTAAATGCTTTTATTTTTCGCTATTTAATTTCGGTGCCCCACGGCGTTAATTTGTCTTTCATCTCTTTTAGAGCAATAAAATTATACACTATGAAAGAACGAGAGTCATTTCAATCGACTACACTCCTTCCCTCGAATAAATTCTCTTATCCTTTGTCAAAAGAAATCATCACCATCATCATCATCGTCATCATAATTTTTTTATTCAGTTATAATGATCTTTCTTTTTTTTTTATAATATTCGTCGATTTAAGCAATCAACACCTCTCATTCGCTAAGTTTTCTTCCGAAATTTATCGATTTCTTTACGTTGGCACACTTACAGAGAAAATTGAGATCACATGCAGTTTATCATTGGCACTTATTTTATCGAACCCAGAGGGATGAAAGCCATAAAGAAAGGACGGTTCTTAGTGGATTTGAGCTGAGAATATCACTAATTAGTTCGTATTACTTAATGTAATGTTCTGATGAGTCTGTTCTATCGGAATTAATTAGATCATTAAGAAAACTAAGTTGGTTTTTAATCTCATCTAGAGTTAAGAGTGAAGTGATGTTTAGTTTCAGTGTGGCTGGAGCGGAACTGTTGGGTATGTTAACTGAGCACCAGTGCTAGACAAACTACCCCGAATAGCACGTGTAATCTGAGCAATATAGGCAGATAAGCTACCCCCACCCGCTGTGTCTATGTTATGGCATTGGCATCACTACATCAAGAAGGGTGAGAAAACGAGTCTAGTGGTCAGTGTTATAACCGTCCAAATTTCTCACTTAAAATCCAGTCTGCATTTCCACCGAAATCCGACAACTAATGGTCACCTTATCTTCTGTCTGTAGGTGATTTTTTTTTTCTGTAAGCTGGAGTAAAGCCAAAAGTCGTATAACCTCCTATCTATCTATCTATCTATCTATCTATCTATCTATCTATCTATCTACCTATCTATCTATCTATCTATCTATCTATCTATCTATCTATCTATCTATCTATCTATCTATCTGTCAGTCTGTCTGTCTGTCTATCTATCTATTTATTTATCTATCTATCTATCTATCTATCTATCTATCTATCTGTCTGTCTGTCTGTCTGTCTGTCTGTCTGTCTGTCTGCAGTTAAATAGACCCATGATACTATTGACATATATGACAGCCTTTACGAGATTGCTTGACCTGCTAGTAATAGCAACCAAAGTCCCTCAGATAACATGCTACCATATCAACCCGTAAATAGAATGAATGTGTCTGCCAAACAAGCAAAAAATAAAAAAATCTGTTTTTCTTAAGGATAATCATTTTACATTATTTTCCCTTTAAATAAATACAAAAACTATGAACATAATTCAACTCTCTTCAATTATAAAATTAAAAACACACAAAAAAAAAAATCATCTGAGCAGAATTCATTCGAAATTTCCGCGTTGTTCTCAAACTAATAAAGAAAAATTGGCGTACTTTTTCCATCCAGAATTAGTTGGAGCACCATTTCCTTCTGTGCTGCCTGGAGCATCATCGTCATCATCATCATCGTCGTCGTCGTCGTCACCACCACCACCACCACCGTCATCATCATCATCGTCATCTCCATCATCTACCTCACCTGATAATGAAAGAAAGTCAGAAAAAAACATTTTCATCGCTGTCGCGGCTGTTTCAGCACATCTCCATCGCCATCATCCGGAGCAACACCTTTTCTATTCTGTTTACTGGGACCATGAGGCGCTCTGAATTACATGAGATTGTATGTTCCACTCCTTAATGTAAAGTAACTCCTTAATGCAACATTATCTTAGAATATTCCATTTGCAGCTTGATTTCTCCTATCGATAAGAGCAGCTTCCGCTTCGGTGCGTTTTACAAACTAGACGCTCAGGCGTCAAGTGATGATAGCCGATGGCCATATCCATGTGAAAGTTTTGAAACATCAATTTATGTCTGCCGTTTAAGAGTTAAGAAAAAGGTTATCTTAGATGATATCATCTTTTCACATGCTTCTAAAACGACTGGATGGTCGTAACTGGAATGCCTTTGATTATAAGTCTTAATCAGTTCCGATCTCGAGCCAAACAAGAACGACGGCGACAACGACGAATGTTATTGCCAATAGATGTGAGAAACAAACTCAAGACCCAGTTTTCAGTGTGGAGACATTCCTAATAATAACATTTTATATTGTTTCTTGTTAATTTGCGCAATATTTCTCTATATTTTAGCGGAATGAAATGGGCTCTACATGAAATCATATTTGCTTTAGGAGAGTATTGTAGTTCGCGTGAAGCATTGTGTATTGTTTGTAGAATATAACGTCTTGAATGGCACAACAATGCAGAGTGGACTATAACAACTGTTATAATTTAATTATCATAGTCTGATATAATAATAATATTTCGGAATACAAAAATTCCTTCTTCAGATATTGCTAGGAATTGATCGAGTCACTGCTATAATCGGTTTTCCAACGGTTACTTATCAATTCCTAACGATATCTGAAGAAAGAATTTTTGTATTCCGAAATATTATTATTATTATATCAGACTATAGATAATTAAATTATAGCAGTTATTATAGTCTACTCTACATTGTTGTGCGATTCAAGACACGTTATATTTTACATATTTGTTTTATTTTTTTACCATGTTACAGGGACGTAAACAAACCAAGAGCAAATATGTACGACGGGCTTCTTTCAGTTTCCGTCAACCTAATCTACTCACAAATCCGTTTTCCATATAAATCTTACATTTTTTTTTATGACGGACATTTGAGAAGAGAGCTCGTACTTGATGTTACTTCTTCAATTATGTTGTTTAGATTTTGACATAACATTTAATGGCTTAAGTACCAACAGTTCCCCCCGAGTAAAAACAAGCTACCTTTTTATTTTGGCAACGTATTATTTTGCTGCTTCAATGGTAATAAATGCATTGATTTCTGTGCAGATCCAGGAGAAAGATTGCTGCAAATGGAGTCAGCGATACAATTATGATAAACTGCTAATTTGATTGAGTGTTGTAATGAAATATAAAATGTCTGACTTTCATTATAAGTCGACCACTTTGAAGAGAAAGAAGAGTCGATAAAATCGATCCCCAAATTAGGCGCAGCCATGGCTGCGTGATGAAGAAAACTCACTTTACAATCAGAAGGTTTCGGATTCAAGTCCAACCCGCCATCATTTCTGCAATTTCCTTAATTTAATTCTTTTACTTGTTTCGGTCATTTAACTGCGGCCATGCTGGAGCACCGCTTTTAGTCGAACAAATCGATCCCAGGCAGACGAAATACCGCTAAGCATTTCGCCCGGCGAAATATATATATGTACACACACACAACAGTCTTCTTTCAGTTTCCGTCAACTAAATCCACTCAAAAAAGTTGTGGTCGCCCCGTGGTTATAGCACAAGACACCTTTCCCAAGGCCCCACGGGACTGAACCATGTATCATGAGGTTGGGAGATAAACATCTAATGACACCGCCACGCCCGCACCTTTGACAACCGAAGTTAAAAAACAATGCGGAACTCATTGGGATTTGCGATCAGAACAAAAAACGATGTAGATACTGCAGGATCTGCGTTTCATATTCCAATAATTGCCCTTAATGATTATTTTCAAATTGGGCAGGAGGTCAAAAATTTGAAACAATGGAGGAGCAGCCGATTATATTACTCACCGGAGGGATGAAAGACAATTAATTTATTACATTTTCAGTAGATTTTTTTTTATGTTGTTTAATTTTCAATATGTCTGACGTCATTACTTATACAAACTGTGATGCAACTCCGAAGTTCCAAAAATACATTTTTTCGCAGCCGGAATCTCATGATTTTTGCTGGCCTGCAAGTCATCTTCACAAAGAGGTTTAGTCGATAACCTTTGTGGTATTTTCACTCAGAATATAAGTAGCCGGAATTACTACCGTATGACAGTCATACGGCGCTTTAACGATGCTGCCAATCCTCAGCGAATAATAATAATAATAATAATAATAATAATAGTAGTAGTAGTAGCAGTAGTAGCAGTAGTAGTAGTAGTAGTAGTAGTAGTAGTAGTAGTAGTAGTAGTAGTAGTAGTAGTAATAATAATAATAATAATAATAATAATAATAATAATAATAATAATAATAATAATAATAGTAATAGGCGAAAAACACAAACCCTTAAAATTTGAAATTGCAAGTATTTGGTGTAAAGGTTATGCCTGTAATAATTGGTGCACTGGGAACTGTGAGTAAAGATTATAGACAAATGGTTGACGGTGATTGGGATGGAATGCCCTGTAGAGTTTCTACAGAAAGTTTGCCTCTTAGGGACAGGGAAGATTATCAGGAGGGTCTGAAGTACTTGAAGGACTATTGAAAGATTGTGGATACCTATGGTTACAGATCGTAACCTGCTACCCACATGAACTCTATCAGGAATCAGCAAGAAACAATGATGATAATAATAATAATAATAACAATGATAATAATAATAATAATAATAATAATAATAATAATAATAATAATAATAATAATAATAATAATAATAACAATTCCGAAAGTAGGAAAAACAAAGTCGACCCTCATTATGAGTAGTAATTCACAACGATCTCAAATCCACAAGAATAAACAAGAGAGACAGACACATGCAGAAACAAGGAAAATGCCACTTGTATTTGAATACTATGAAAATATTCTTTTAAAAAAAAACTTTTCTTTTAATTTTTCCAAAATTTGTTTTCCATACTTACAGTTGAAAAAGTCTCA
>NC_068992.1:3703484-3705984 GCF_001194135.2 Octopus bimaculoides
TCTCTCTCTCTCTCTCTCTCTCTCTCTCTCTCTCTCTCGCTCTCTATCTATCTATCTATCTATCTATCTATCTATCTATCTATCTGTCTGTCTTCATTCTTATGACAGTAGGAACTCCAAGACACAATCTTCATTATGATTATCCATTAATAATTAGAACCATTCGTCTGGAAAGATCTTCCTGATAGATAGCTTTGTTAAACACGTGACCTCTCTCTTTGTTTCCATCTTCCTCTCTATTTATTTTATTCCTCACTTCATCCTTTCATTCCTAAATTCTTTCATATTCTCCTGCTACTTAACGTTCTTCAATTCCGTTTTATTTTCCTCCTTCTTTCTCTCTTTATCGCCTTCATCTCTCTTTCTCTTTCTCTTTTCCTGCTTCTCATTCAGTTTCATGTATGTCATAAATGTCCGTTAACACTCCATAAACAACCTGGCTTCAACACTCATTATCCTTCCTTACATATATCAGTCAACTATTTTACTAGTTTCCTTATTTCAATAGTGACAGTATTTGTGTGTAGTGAGTAGGGATATGAAGCAGAACAGGGAAAGACTATCTCGGAAGTCTCCAGTTTGTCGATGTTCAGCGACATATTGCAAGAATTATGCACAAACGAATTAGGATCATGATCTGATTTCGAACCTGAATTAAAACCAAATCTATTACCTTTGCCCTGTATTTCACCATTTATTGATTGTAGGAAGTTAAAACTATCATAATAGCTCATTTGTGTCTCCTATAATATATAATGACTTTCTGCCGAGTGAAAAGTAAGCAGCATGTGCCGTCGTTGCGAACATAAATCACTTTACTAACAGGTTTATGACCAGCTAATGTTTCAACTTGAGCCCTCAAATGGGGTGATTCACAGCTGAAGGTTTATGTTTCTGATATTATTGGTGGATTTTCAGGGGGAAATTTAGAGATTTAAAAGATAAAAGCATACGAGGTCCAAAAATGGGAATTTGAGATGGTGGGAGAAATGAATGCTATAGAAATCGAATTATGATTAGCAGTCATTGATCATTGGAAAAGCAGAAAAAAGAACTAAAAAAAAAATGAGGTTGTAGATGGAGACAATAAGCCAAAAGAAAAGACAGAAAAATGGAATTTAGCAGTTATTGATCAGAAGTTTAAATACAAAAGGATTAAGGGTTAAGCGCTTAAAAAAAGAGTAATAAGATTGAGCGTAATAAATGAAGGTTGAAACAAGAGGTTATATATAACAATTAAAGGGTGTATCTAGAAATGGAATATTACAGTTTAGAGTGCATCAAGGAATAAGATATAACAAAAAATGGAGGTACGAAAAGACGCAATGTTACAGTGAAAGTATGTATCAATGAAGGAAATATAGTTGTAGCGTTTATCAAAGAATGAAATATAACCGAGAAAGAAGACAGGAACGGATCAAATACAACAGCGAAGGGGTGAAAGGCAGGGTGCATTACAGGATCAGCTAAAACAGTTGAGGGATGTATTGAAGGATCAAATGTAACATATAAAATATATATTGGATCAATACAACAGTTAGAATTTGGATCATAAAGGATGAAACTATCACAATTAAAAGGGGAAAGGGGGAAAGATATAAGAGTAAAATGCTGAATCAATAGAGCAGCTACGATAGTTAAAGGATGTAGCTGTAGAGTGCAAACAAGAGCCCAAATCTAACAGATAAAGGGGGTATCGAGAGATCAAATATAACAGTGAAATGATGTATCGCAGCATCAACTATCACAATATCGAGAGATCAAATATAACCGTTAATATATCAAAGGCTCAGCTATAACAGTTAAAGGGTGTAACAAGGGATCAGTTAAAACAACTTAAGGATGGATCAAAGAATCAAACACAATCGTTAACGTTTTTATCAAGCATGCAGAGCGGGATCAAATATAACAGCCAGAGAGCTTATCAATGAATCAAAGAGAGAGAGTTTAATGGGTTATGAAATGATTAAGCTTAACAGTTATAGAGTGTTATATAGCGGGATCAAATATAATATTTAGAGTGTGTATAAAGGGATTAGAATTACCATTTAGATGGTGCTGTAAGGCATTAAATGTAAGAGCTACAGTGTGTTTGAAGAAATCAAATATGAGTTAAATTGTATAACAGGGGATAAAATATAACTGTTAAAGGATGGATTAAGATGTGTAATATAGACGTTAAAGCGTGTATTAAGGAATGAAATTTATTAAGGAATAAATATAATTTATCCTTTGAATAATTTTTTCGAGAAAAAAATTAAGGAAATGAATAAAACAGCGAAACAAAATACAAAAATATTAAAATGACAGAAGTTATACGAATGATTAACAAGTGACTCTAAAGTAAGGAAATAAAGATTAAAGAGAAAATAAGGTAGATTTAAGGGTCAGGTATGTGAAATGAAAGGGGACAAAAGATGAAAAAAAAAATCATTCAATGTTAACAGATAAATAGAGTAAAAGATCAATAAGCAATAATTACATAAAAAAATGAAAAATA
>NC_068992.1:3707588-3708899 GCF_001194135.2 Octopus bimaculoides
TATATATATATATATATATATATATATATATATGCATATACGGAACTGAAAGTCTTTGAACTGCTATGTCCAGTGAAATGTTTGTATTAAATAACATAATTAACGAATTTTTCGAGAACACATTTAACATTAATTTCAGCTGTTCATGATTCCTCAAGCTACTAAAATACTGAGATTGTTTTTATCAGTCACTATGTAAATGATATTAGCTGTGGTAGATCGAATCCGACATAAACTGATTATGTTGTAGTCATCGAAGACATAATCCCATTTCCACAAAGATCCTATCATATAGACTACAGTATCGATTTTATAAGCGTTAAAGTTTCCTTCGAATACTGCTTACGAAAGCTTATATTTATAATGAAGATTGTGGCGGTGTCCTGTATTGTTATGTGGATATATCCTACTCACACACACTCACATACACATATATGTTTATGTATATATGTCATTATTCAGTTTTCTTCCAAGATTTCCTGCCAATAGAGACAGAACCGGTTTCTAACCACGATCCAAGGCTCCTTCATTGGAATTTCAACATCAACAACAGGGTATTCTTGTATGTATGTATGTATGTATGTGTGTAGGTATGTGCGAAGGGTGTGCTGAAAATTCTTGGTTTTAAGGCTATCGCGAAAGGCCTTCCACAGTATTTATCCATCTTTCTATCAATCTATCTCCCATATGAATTTGATTCCGTTTCACATGATTTAAAGCTTTATTTACAAACTCTTTAATCCACTCAATGTAGAACTCTTTTGGTTTCAAAGCGACGAACTCTGAAATGTCAGTTTCGACCTCCTCCTGGCTTGTGAAAGTTATGTCCCCCAAATGATTCTGTAAACTATGAAACAAATGGTAGTCTGAAGGAGCAAGGTCGGGAGAATAAGTGGATGAGGAATTTTTTCCCAACAAAGCTCTTCCATCTTCTGTGATGTGATCTTTACAGTGTGGGGTCGCGCATTGTCCTGATGGAACATCACTCTTTTTCGATTCACTAAAGCAGGAATTTTTTTCGTCAAAACTTGGATCAAACGCTCTAATTGCTGACAGTAAACTTGAGCATTGATTGTTGCATTAGGTGGTAACAATTCAAAGTGAATTACTCCTTTGCAATCCCACCAGATAAAGAGAAGAACCTTTTTCCCATGAAGTTCCCTTCTCGGTTGTGGTTGAGCTTTTCCCTTTTACCAAGCCACTGTTTACGACGTTTAACATTTCGATAGAAGATTCATTTTTCGTCACCAGTCACAAGTTTATCCAAAAAGGGTGAAATGAGTTCGCGAGAATGGAGAGAAGAGCAGATGT
>NC_068992.1:3709320-3710342 GCF_001194135.2 Octopus bimaculoides
ATATATATATATATATATATATATATATATATATATATATATATATGTTTGTGTGTCTGTGTTTGTCCCTCACCCACCATCACTTGACAATCGATGTTGGTGTGTTTACGTCCCCGTAACATAGAGGTTTAGTTAGAGGTTCGGCAAAAGGGTTCGATAGAATAAGTACTAGGCTTACAAAGAATAACTCCTGGAATCGTTTTGTTTGACTAAAGGCCGTGCTCTAGCATGGCCGAAGTCAAATGACTGAAATTCATTAAAGAGAGTAAAAGAAAAAAGAAAAAAATGTGAATTAACTAAATATATCAATAAGATTAGAATTATCGGCCTGCAACGTTTATTCTTTGATCTTTCCAACCAAAATGAAACTTGAATCAAATTGATTCTAAATATAAACATTATAAATTATGAATATAATAAACTTCCATTTAACCAAATTAATTATAGATATAAAATTAATTATCAATTCCTTATATGTTTATATAAAACTAAAGTTCAATAGGGTTTTCATATCCCTTTGAATCACCGAAGCTTTTTATCTATAAAAATTGATTTTTAATCAATAAAATAGATACTGTTCAATATTTGTGAAACCACTCATTCGGACCTTAATTTATAAGGTAAATTATTATGATATCTTAGTATAATTATAATACCTGGTACCACTTACTCACACAGGCAACAGTACAATCCCAATTTTACCTGTCATATGACACTCCTTAACAGGATAAGTGTTACATGTACGGAAGGTCGTACTTGTAGGACAAGGTACGCAGTGTGGGCGGCTATTTGGCAGTTTAGCAATTGTTCTGTTATATATCTATATACAGAGATGAACTGAAAAAAAAATCGGGGCTAATAAAACTCAGCAGTAAACACATTTCACTGTTGCTTGATGAATCAGTGTTTTAATAGTCTTTGGTGGCTCCTCTATATATTTACATATGCGTATATGCACATTTACATACAATCATATACATGCTTACATACACGTACACACCTATATACAAATGTGCATATAT
>NC_068992.1:3710769-3711839 GCF_001194135.2 Octopus bimaculoides
TATATATATATATATATATATATATATATATATATATATATATATATATATATCCTTGTGTACACATCATAGACATATACACTCACACATACAACTGTAAAGAGTGTGAAGGCAGATACATATATACATCCTACACGAAACTGATGATACATACAACAGACATATATGTTCCAAGCCGCCGCATATACGAAAAAGACACCCACATTTACACACACACACACACGTTCATACACTCTCACGTGTACATGCAGGCAGATTCTGTATACAAACACGCAATCACATAATACTCGACGCTCGACTAAACTCACGCATCACAGAAATAAAATGAACACAACAAAACGTCCTCACCCTTAAAAGCACTAAAGCGCATATATATACACATCCACAAAAGCACAGATACATATACACATATACACACATCGAAACCCTAGAGACCAACCCTAAAACATACACAAACATTCTGACAGTTTACATACTTTCACACCCACGTACAAAATGCCTGTGTATCTGGGATTTGATTGAGCCAGTTAATCCAAATTAGTAAACGAAAAGTACTTTGGTTACATGTAAGGCGATTCGGTGAGAAGCTAAGAACTAACACAGTTTTTGTATTTCTTTTAAGGTGTTCACAGGCGGAAGAGATCTGGAAATACTGTGTTAAGTCAACATTAGGAAAATGTCGAAGAGTCTGAAAGCAATCATCTTAAATATTAGTGCAACTTCCTAGATTTTTGTTTTCATATATCGCCAAAATCACATACGGACACCCAGACACACGGACACAGCCACAAACACACACATACACACACACAAGAATTTATGGCAATCAAAAATCAAAAGAGAACTCAATGCTTGTTTGTAGAGTACTAAGTCCGACGATGGGCTAGCTGCTGGTAAAGACTCCGAAGTCACTGTCAACAAAATATTTGTATAAGAATAACAGTAAATTTGTACTCTACAAAAGTATACAGAAACCTATCGGATTAACGTAAAATTGTTTTTATTAGAAATAAACATAAAGTAAAACACACGCACACACACATACGTACATACATATATATATATATATA
>NC_068992.1:3712433-3714061 GCF_001194135.2 Octopus bimaculoides
TATATATATATATATATATATGGTAGTTTCTGCTGTTGAAGGCGACGTATGAGAGCTTAACTTTTGCCGAACGACCTGCACAAAGGATTTGTTTATAGAGATCAAATGTATGTACTGTACTTTAGCTCATTTTCTCCATCAGATTTATGTTGCTTGAACAGGTGTACAGTATACCACGTGTCAAGTGTCGAAGTGAGTGTAGAGTAACGTGAGAGGAAGTGTTTCGCCCAAGAACACAGCACAGCACCCTGTATAGGAATTGAAACCATGATCTAGCGATCGTAAATGCAACACCCTAACCACTAGACTATGCGTCTTACATATACTAAAACATTTACACTAACAAACTTCGCTAATACCCGATCATATATTAATGAATAATTTAAATTGCCAGGGCGTAAAAAAATGTTAACGCTCCAAAATACTATTTCCTTTTCAAAGAAAAGCGCGTCCAGTCAATAGCAATTATCTAAAAATAACAGTTATCTACAGAGCCACTGTCACATCTAACATTAATCCGAATGGAAAAGATTTCTGTGGAATGACAGCTAATCAATTTAAGATCAGATATAATCAGCAACATTTAGAAGGCCAGATAAAAGATTAGATACAAGCCTAGCGAAACATGTCTGGATTTTGAAAAACAATAATTTGGCATAGAATATCAGATGGCTTCTTTTAGGAAAACAAAAACAATATCTTATAACAGTAACCACTTATATTTTTATGGTATCCATAATTAAGAAAATCTTAATTTTAAAATACAATACTAATACATTTTTTTTTTTGCCCTCATAAGCAGATATATCCTTTTAGATACAACAATGTTATCTATCGGAATGTATTTTAACTACCATAATGTAACTATCGAAATGTATTAAAAAGAATAGAGAAATCCTAAAATATCGATAACAAACGACATTAATTTTATTTAATGCCTCAGAGATTACAATAGCGATGGAATGGCTTCCCTTAAAAAAAACTCTTCTATCTTTTTCATATCAACTACATATATAGTACACTTATGGTGTACGTTTAACTTTCTTTCTGTATCAACTCGATTGCAAAAAATATCTTATTTAATCCACACGTTAAGTATCATTAGAATAGTTAAACACAAACACAAACACACACACACACACATACATGCACACACACACACACAAACAGACACGAACAAAAACCTATGCATATTCACTCTATTACCACACATCATTCTAGAACACGACGCCTACTGGCACCTAGTGTTTGAAAATTCGAAACATAACTATTGAATTATAAGCGATTTTTTTTTAATGAGATATTATATTATCTTGATATATGAGTGAGAATATATAACACTCTTTACTTTATCTGAGGAGCCATTTAAATGGGAAACTTGAAGTTGTAATGTGAACATGTAAAAGCAAACTACACGCACACTTACACACACACTCACGCGCACAAACACACGCACATACATATATACACATGCATTGTTATGTAAGGGTTAGGGTTATGTATATGTATATATATATAAATAGGAAATAGAGGCACAACAAGGTACCATATTTTTTGCTTTGTTTCGCTGGAAAATAATATTGTATTCTAATAATAATAATAATAATATATATATATATATATATATA
>NC_068992.1:3714231-3719941 GCF_001194135.2 Octopus bimaculoides
AATATTCAGACAAATACATAACAAAAACATCAGGACTTACAAATATATATAACATACAGAAAATTGCACTACTGGGTACTGCACACATTCTACGCAAAACACTTTCAATACAGTAAACATAAGAGCACCACAGCAAACCACAGCACATACCCAAGGCGCACAGAGCGGCGCTCGGTAGTGAAGTGAAAGCACGTTATAAAAATAAAACTACTGAATAATAATAATAATAATAATAACAATAATAATAATAATAATAACAACAACAACAAGTAGCTGGAGTGAAAGATAGAGAAAAACTGAGAGACGAAAATACATAAAAAAATAACAATTAATGCCTTAATGATGAGCAGGCGTGGCTGTGTAGTAAGACGTTTGCTTTCCAGCCAAATGGTTCCAGGTTCAGTTCTATTGCGTGGTACTTTGGCCAAGTTCCTTGTTATCCTAGCATCGGGCCAACAAATGCCTTATGAGTGAATACATATGAATAAACGAAGGGGTGCTGGTTTGGGTAAAAGAAAATATCGGCGAATCAGTTAATTATGTTTTTGACCAAAATATTCCACTCTCAGGTTCACAAACTTTTTAAGGTGGTCCTTCAGTTTTTGTAAGCCCTGTAAAAGATCATGGAAAGTTGGGCCTCCAGCCACGCCTTTCGCGATATCCTTACAGCCAGAAGCTTTTTAGCACCTCTTCGTACAGACGAGGGGTTGCATATGTATGTATGTATGTATGTATGTATGTATGTACCTTTGTGTTTAGCATCGCCTGACAACTGGTGCTGTACAGTACCGGATAAAAGGTCCGGTAATGTATAAAAATATGTATTTCAACTACAAACTATTGATATAAATATGTCGTACCTTGTTCCTTTTTAAGTCAAAGAACAACCGATCTATCCTATGTCTGAACATCACGTGAAAGATATTCAGAAAAAAAAATGTATGACTGAGTTAATAAAGGACGACCATTTTGAACGGTGTGTTTGGTGATGGCGAATACCATTTCTTGATAAATTAATTGTTTAAAAGATAATGGCATCGTTAAGAGAGATTGGTGCCATCGTCAGAATGTATCTGAAGATTTCTACTACAATCAGAAAGATCAGGATATTACGCATCATTGTTCTATGTTATATATATACATACATACATACATACATACATATGTTCGCGCGCACACACACACGCACACACATCCATACATGCATATATATATATATATATATATATATATATATATATATATATATATATATATATGCATATACAGGAGTCAAAGTGTAGGGTGTATCTGATCATAGTGTCTGTGATATCTGATATTGGACGTATTTAACGAGCAGAAGAAATAAATAGGTGTCTAGATGGCACCGGTTTTAGCAAGAGATAATTATTCTCTTATTAGAATGTGGTACAGCGTCACGCAATTAGCCTTGACAGCTAGAAGAAAAGAAACAGACAAAATATGTTATCAGGAATTTCATTACGACACGAAAACACTTCATTTCGAAATTTTGAACGATAAGCTTGGATTATCAGGAATCGTTTAAGAGAAATTTCAAGAAGGCCTTTGGCGGAGATTGTGATTCGATTCAACAAAATTTACCAGGAAACATTGTGTTGAAATATAGAAAGAATATTGATAAAATCTCAACAATGCGACAAGATTACTTTCGCGTGAGAAGATGACGATAAGGGATTGTACAGAAGAAAGCAAACGAGAAAAGGACGTGTTATTCGATATTGCAAATGTAGGAGAGAAGCAGAACTGCATGAAAAACAGGGGAAAGAATTGTGTCCTTTCTGTGAAAGTACAGCAACAAATGTCACACTTGGAATTGGAGAAAATGTAGTTGTATAATAGAGAAAATAGAATCCTTAGAAAGCTTATTGAAGGGAATACAGAGGTAATATGAGTCTCATGGGATTAAATAAAGAGGTAATATGTGACTTATTGTAGCTAATACAGAGGTAATAAATGTCGAATATAATCCAGTAGTTATATTTCACGATATACGTTTACAAGTAAAAATAAAATATTAGAATAATAGATAACAAAAGAAACAAATTGCATATATATATATATATATATATATATATATATATATATATACATACAACGGGCTTCTTTCAGTTTCCTTCTACCAAATCCACTCACAAGGCATTGATTGGCCCGAGGCTATAGTAGGAGACACTTGCCCAAGGTGCCACGCAGTGGGATTGAACCCGGAACCAAGCGCGTGTAATCGTGTACAGCTTTATACATCTGAGTGGTTTTGTGTGCAGTTTCGAATGTGTTTAATATGCAAATGGTTGTCGTTGTGTGCAAGTGTATATACGTTCGCAATTGTGCATATTTTCATGCAATTCTGTGCAGTTGCTTACACTTTTGATAAATATGTGCATGTGTTATATGTAGGTGTGCACATATGCATATAATTGTGTGCAGTTGCAAGATTTTTAAAACCGTGCATGTGTTCGTGCGCAATTGTTTGCAAGTATATGCACAGCTATGTGCTATAATCAAAAAGATATATGCAGGCATGTGCAGCTGTGTGTAGGCGTGTGCAATGGCATGCAGAGTTTGAGTGGATGTGTGAAGGAGGTAGAAGCATAAAAGGTCGGAATAATAGAATAATTTCCTTATGGGTGGTCACGGTATAGAATATTCATAGAGAGAGAGATGATGTCTTACAAAACGCGATAATATTCCTAGCTGTACATCTAGTGAAGCAGTAGACGTACGTTTAGGATTCTCTCTCGTCAATAGCAAATGGAATGCAAAGATGTAAGCAATGAATAAAAGCTACTGTATCTATGAACAAAGAATGCAAACTAATTCTAAGATTTCGAACACTGCTTCAGGTCTGATTTAATTTTAGACAAGAATTCTATGAAGAATAAAATGCAGATGGCAATGGCGTGTTCATGTATTCATGAAAAGCAAAGCAAAGAGATTGAGAAAACCCGAGCAAAGAATCATGCGCAGCAAAGGTTATTTTAAAAATAACATTGGTGGAATTGTTGTTGTTGGAATATGTCAGAGAATTAAGAGGTGAGTGTTAAAGCAATCTCATAATTGTAAAAGGTTTGTCCACCTCATCATTTATCCTTTTAAGGAGTACCCGGTTTGACCCCTTTCGGGGGATGGAGTATGATGTCTCTCCAGCAATCCAGATAAGGAGAAGGAAATTATGTTCGTTGAAAGAAACCCTTCAAAAATCTGTCTCCAACGTTACAATGCAGAACCTCCGATGGACACCCCAGGGGAGGTGCAGGCATGGCAGATTAAAAACAACAGAGGGGAGGTTACATTGGGCCCTGTACTTAACTGGTACTCATGTTATTGATCCCGAAAGGGTAAAAAGCAAAGTCGATCTCGGCAGCATTTGAACTCAGAACATAAAGGTGGACGAAACGTTTCTACCAGCTGACTGCTATAATAATAATAATAATAATAATAATAATAATAATAATAATAATAATAATAATAATAATAATAATAATAATTATAAGGTTATTTAAAAAATAATAGTTTTGAAATTGGAAATAAATTGCAACGTTGAAAAGTGAGGCACTTCCTGGGTGAAGGGCGTTTATGCGAAAGACTACTAATACCTAACAACCAATAAATACCACCACTAAAACCACCACCACCACCACCAGGAATAACTCCTTCTCCCCCCCACCAATAATATCATTTGCAAAACTATAAACACCATTATTACCACCCACCACCGGAACTTTAAGGCCACTTTTTGTGGGTGTGAAATAATTTGAAGTTGACGGATAATTGTTAGGATTTGATTTCAAAATGGCGTAAATTTGGGTGTGCATGTTGATGGTGGCGGTTAACATAGCAACATTATTAACTACAGCATTAAAAACAACCACCACGGCAACAACAACAATAACAAGAATGATACTGACAGCAACAACTTCAAGAACAACAACAACAGCAACAACTTCAAGAACAACAACAACAGCAACAGCAACAACATGAACAGCAAAAGTTATCAACACTGAAAACAGCAAAATTGAAGTAACATCACTTTCTACATGGCAGCTTAACCAGCTAGAAACAGCAATCAAATCTCCCTCACTTTATATCCGACCATCTTAAACAAAAGGACGAAGTGGCTAATGCATTAAAAGAGATCAAACAATATCCTATTTGATGACGTAGAAGGTGCAATTTTACATCTTTAATGCACAAAATACTTTTTCTGGATATGCGCTGCTGAACGTAGGCTGCATCTTTTATGCCATTGCCATCAAACACGATGTACAACAATGATATTCCCATTTAGCTGTCGCTGATCTATAGTTGCCACCACATTTATGCTAGATGTAAGCCTATTTGTCCATATTGGCTAAATGTAGATTCAGCAGAATGCTCCTGCGTTTATATCATTAACTATGTTTCATTGGTACCTGAGCGGAAATTGAACTCAGAAAACACAGAGCCAGGACACCTTAACCCAACGCTCTAACAAATTCACCATTCCACAGTCATGAACTGGTGCATAATTCCTCCTCTCTGAACGGCAGAAAAGTACGGTTGAACTTAGTGCGAATAGAAATCAGAGTTGGAGACCTGGTGTGCCTCCTTGGAACGGCCAAAATAATCTGGGAAGTATTAGATAATTGAAAAGAACAGAGAGTAAGGTACTGTAGACTGCAGGCAGCAAGCCAGCTATGCATGCAAAAATCCAGGAGTTCCAACAAAACCTGATATATGAAGAAATAATAAACAACAGTCATGTTCCTTTCTAATATAGGCACAAAGCCTGAAATTTGGGGAGAGGGCGCTCGTCGATTACATCGACCCCAGTGCTTCACTGGTTCCTAATTTATCGACCCCAAAAGGATGAAAGACAAAGTTGACCTCGGCGGAATTTGAATTAAAGATTTAAAACACCAGCAGGAAAGCCGTTAAGGATTTTTGTCGACGCGCTAACGATTGTGTCATCTCGTTGCCTTTATGATAATCCTTTTTATTATAGGCACAAGGCCTCAGATTTAGAGAGAGGGAGCTAGTCGATTACATCGACCCCAGTGTTTCACTGGTACTTGATTTACTGACCCCGAAAGGATGAAAGGCAAAGTCGACCTCGGCGAAATTTGAACTCAGAACATAACGACGGGCGAAATACCGCTAAGCATTACGTCTAGCGTGCTAATGATTCTGCCAGGTCACCGCCTTATTGTGGCCTTTATAATAATAATAATGGTTTCAAATTTCGGCACAAGGCCAGCAATTTGAAACGAGGGGATAAATCGATTAAATCGACACCAGTATTCAACTGGTATTTATTTTATCGAGCCCGAAAGGATGAAAGGCAAAGTCGACTTCGGCGGAATTTGAACTCAGAACGAAAGGCGCTTTTATGAATGCCGTAATAACAGACATCGTATGATGATCGTCAGATGATGTTCGTCGGTTCTCAGATGGGCTGATAATTTTTGTTTTCTTTTTCCTTTTTTCTATGTCATGCTTCTCTTAGCGAATCAGGCGTGAGAATTGCTCGTGCAGCTTCTGTAGGAGTGACAGTTGTAAAAAACAAAACAAAATCAACACACCATCACCTCGCTTTCCACACACACATAAGAGCGTGCTGAGTACCACATAAGCTAACATGCACATATTAATATATACAATGACATACATACATACACACATTCATATATATATATATATATATATATATATA
>NC_068992.1:3720216-3725103 GCF_001194135.2 Octopus bimaculoides
ACATTGCATGAGAGCAGGGAGCGTTTCGTCATTGGCAATGGGAAAAAAGTGTAAACAAACCAAGCACAGAAAATATGGGAAAATGAGAAGAAACCGTTTGAGTATAGATTGCATCACATAATTATATTAACGTTGGCAAAATTATGTGTGTTGGCATGTGGGTACACACGCACTCGCGCGCGGGCACGCACACACACACATACACACATATAGGTGCAGGCGTGTCTGTGTGGTAAGAAACTTGCTTCCCAACCACATGGTTCCGGGTTCAGTCCCATTGCGTGGCGCCATGGGCAAGTATCTATTACTATAGCATTGGGCCGACCAAAGACTTGTGAGTGGATTTGGTACACGGAAACTGAAGGAAGCCCGTCGTATATATATATATATGTGTGTGTGTGTGTGTGTGTGCGTGTGTGGAAGGGAAATTCAATCCAGCTTGAAAGCAAAAATTATGAAAAGCAAACTTTTGGGCTTCTAGCAGAGAAGTGGGAAGAATAAAACCAAAATCTGTATCATAGTTGCGCATAGACTATTTCCTCTAGCGTCTCGTCTCTACCAAATCATTACTTTTGAAAGGAGATGAAAACAAAGCCAAACAAACAAAAAAAAAAAACATTTCAAAATAACAGCAATAGAACAATCTGTTGTACATTACATACGGAAGTAAAAACATTTCTTCAGATCCATGAAGAACAGAAGAACTTTTTCATGTAATGTCTCCAAACTCTATTCAATGTAGGACACATTTTTACGAGGTAGAGCAATAATGACTTCCGGGGGTGTTTTATGAATAGACCCTTTATTGACCGATGCGTAGGAGTTATTTTCTTTAAGACATTCCAGAGTTGTTAAATGGCTGCTGACATCGCAGACGACCCGACAGGAAAAAACCTAAGTGCAAATTCCACTCAAAATTATCGTGACCTTTTAAGCAAACTGGATTCTTTTATAGTTAAAATGTTTATTTAGATATTTATGTTTTTTTCCCCAGCATTTTTGATGTGTTATTTTTTTTATAATTGTGTGTGTGTGTACGTACGTGTGGTTGTGTTGTGGGTGTGTGTGTGTTTGTAAACTTGTGTGCTTGTGTGCGTTTGTGTATGTGCATGTCTGTGCGTGTGTATGTGTGTCTATGTATGTGTGTGTGTATGGGTGCTACTTTTTGTCATTGTCGTTAATTATCTGACGTCTGCAAACACACGTATTTTTATACATTCATTCACATAGAACACAAGAATATTATACATACACAGATGCATACATACATACATACATACACACGCGCGCACACACATGCATATATATATATATATATATATATATATATATATATATATTCACGCTAAATATAGATGCATATAGACATAAACATATACATACATGCGTGTGTTTGTAAATAACATCTTGACATATTTACAAATGCATGCATTTACACATACACAAAGAAGTACATAACAAACGTACACACACAATACCAACACACACAGCCACACACACACACATAAACGAATATTTATATACACAACCTCATACGTGTAGATTTTTATATGTAGAAACCTGACATACATACAAAGATATGTCTATGAAGTTATATTCTATTATAATCCAGTAAACATAATCACAAAAGCGCGCATACGCGCATAATCGTAAATATTCACAAACATATACACATATATGTATTTATGTTTATATCTCTATGTATACATACATACATACATACATACATACATACATACATACATGCATGCATGCATATATAGCTTGGCTTGGCTTCATGCTCTTGATGGGACTGGAGTCATTCCAAGTGGCGCCAGGGGTGTTATCAAGCGTAGAGCCAACCAGGTCCACTAGTGTTCGCTATCGCCGGCGGTCCCGTGCCAGTCCTTCTGCAATCTCCAAGATGATGTCGAGCCTCTGGAGATCTTTGCCAATCACGTCCATTCATCTGGTGTGGAGCCTGCTATGAAGCCTCTTCCAGTTTGCAGATGCTGCGTCGAATGAGAGTAAAGCTCTGGTAGGATGATCAAGCAGGAAACAGAGGACATGCCCATACCAGCGCATGTGACAAATAGCTATGAGGTGGGAGGCTGCAGGCTGTATATATATATATATATATATATATATATATATATATATGGTGTGTGTATATATTCGTATTCTAATCCCTTTCATATTATTAATCAATGCTGAGAAATTTGAAGAATTGTGCCAAGAATGATTATACAAAAATTAGCCGGAAAAATATCTCATTCATGCTTGGCATAATGACCTACCAAATTGTTGTATAATTAAGAATTGCTCATTATAAAATTAGCAGATTTATAATGCAACCTTAATTATTTCTCTCATATTCAGTTTCGGTATTCATGATTCCATTCATGAAAAAATCCAAACATTTGAATGTTAGAAACAACGGGAGAGAATAATGAACAGACAGAATAAACTTAGGTATAGACAACTGAGGCAGTATTGAATTAAAGCAGCTATCTATGTATCATACTTAATTTATGTACGAGGGGGTGCTGAAAAGTTTCTGGCTTGCGACATTTCTGCTGTGTATGGAGAGGGTGCCATACCTGAAAGAACCGCTCGTGATTGGTATGCCAAGTTCAAAAACGGAAATTTTATGTATACGTTTTACGTTTACGAAAATAGGAGAAAGCATCTTTTACGTTTCGAGCATACGCTCTTCTGCAGAATGAAAAGATGAGAATATACAAAAAATGGAGAAAGAAAATAGCCAACGTGTCTCAGAGGGCCAATGAGTGATAATTAAAATAGTGAAGTGTCTACTTCAGCTGAAGACAGCTAAACATGTAGAAACTGTTGCAGATGTCCTTCGTGGCTGTTTGTATGGCAAAAAAAAAAAGACTTTAATTAACCTCTATTATTTTTCTTAATCACTCTACTATTTAAACTTACTGTATCTATTTATGATGTTGAATACATTTGAAATAATCAAACCCACCTTTATACTTGGCAACGTATTTTAACTAAAAGCAAGTGTTTCAATTATTCATTTCTAGTCTGGTCTCATGACACAAAATTCAATAACAGCACGTTCCAGGTTGTTCTAGCACTGATACCCGTCATGATTGCGTATTAGTCTTTTAATCTCTTTTCTGGCCAACTTTATCTCTTTCAATATCTTCTATTCCAATACGTTCTCTTTTATTCTTTTCCTCCATCCAACTCGTCTGCTTCTTGGTATTCTCATCATTCCTCGAATTTATTTTATGGTCAGCGTTTATTAGTGTTATAGAGCAAGATTTAAGCTCCCTGCATGGTAATTCGACAATTCCGTGTCTAGCACGATTTTCACTTACGATTCCTTACATGTGCTCCACAAAAACCATTCGCAAATGGACCTCACATAATCTCATTTGTTCTCCTCATTCAATTTCTGTCCTTCATTTTAAGTAATAAATCATTTTCACTCCTTTCTTCATTTTATTCTACATGTTTTTTTCTTCCTAGATACCATTTTCTTATTAAGTTTATTCATGTTATTTTTTTCGCTTTTTCTTTCCTACTTTTGTCTCAAATATACTCTGCACCAGCATGACCGCAGCCACTTGGCTGAAACACATAAATAAATAAATACACACAAGCACGTGCGCACACACGCACATGCATACACATGCATGTGCACTCGCAGGCGCGCACACACATATACACACACAGACATATTCATGAGCAGTGCTTCCACTAGTACAATAGAAGGCGATCTGAACTGACCATGGTGTCTTTGCAACATTTTATTTCCAGCGAGAATACACCTCCATGACAAACTGCAATGAAAACTTTTCGATGTGTTCAAATTTATGTATGTATGTATGTATGTATGTATGTATCTATCTATCTATCTATCTAAATTTTATCTTAGAATTTATGGGAGCAACTATCTTTGGAGACACACACACACACACACACACAAAGGAGGGTCTCCATCTACTAAATCCACTCACAGGGCTTTAGTCGGTTGGAGGGTATAATAGAAGACAGTTGCCCAAGGTGGCTCGTAGTAGGGGTGAACACAGAACCTTGTGGTTGCGAAGCACGCTTCTTACCAGACAACCATGCCTGAGCCTATATTGTCCATGTTAACCGGAGGACAAAATGACTCACAACAAACCTGTTCGCAGAATATTTATCTTGTGATATAAGCTTCTCTATACCATTACACAACAATTAAAAATAGCTTTATTTCTGAAACATAATTTTTCTTTTTATAAAAATATTATTTCGTTCTGGAAAACCCAACAACTATTTGTATCATTGTTTTACCTGAATAGTTAAAAAAATTACTGATTATATTTACTTACCTAGCTCCGGGTTGATGTATTGTTGTTGATCTGAATGCACCAATGATGTTTCCCATACTTGTCCTAAAACTCTCACACAATGTCATTGGACCGCATAGCATACTTCTGTTGCTAGACAAAGTTTTATATTTATTTATTTGTTTTTAAAGTCTGCATTGTCACCTTGTATATCAGGTAATGTCATCAAGGTGTGTATGTAATTTCTTTCGCTGGTGTTTTCCACGACGGGTAACAGGTTCTTTAGGCATAAACAAGAAAGGACAAAAAAATTGAAATAAATGCTGATTTCGTATTTGAAAAATCTAGAATTATTGTACTGTTATAGGTTATCAATCACTTTTTCCTCTGTTACTACACACACACGCAAGCAGCACACACACATATATATAATACAAACATACACACACTCATATATATATATATATATATGTATGCATATATGTTTTTTCTTAAGTTAAACAAGGTAAGTAATACGAAAAAGGAAAAGTCAATGTTATGTACTTCTAACTTGTTTTTCAATATTTCACGGTTAGGACTTCTTTTTTTTCAGGAAATCTTC
>NC_068992.1:3731430-3734416 GCF_001194135.2 Octopus bimaculoides
GATCGGACCGCGTAGGAGATAAGAGCAATCCACAGATTTATCGTTCAGGAATCCACCAAACCTGTCTGTTCGAGGACCGTTCTGGACGTTGTAGAAGTGGTTGCTTTTAATGTTGTTGTTCTTGCTCTGATGATCTGTTTGCAGCCTGGACAGACATACAATCCCTCCCCCTCGCTCTCTTTTCTCTCCCTCTCTTTTCTCTCCCTCTCTTTGTCTAATCCTCTTTTGTACGTCTTCTGTTGTTGTGGCAAAGTGCTACAATCTGGACAAAGTTGCAATTGTCTCTTCTCTGTCTAATTTTCTTCTCTCCACCCAATGTTCTCGTTCTCGTTCTCGTCATCGTTGTTGTGATGCAGTGTTACACTCTGGACACACATAGACTTCTCATTTTTGTTCTTATTGTTCCTGTTATCCAGATCAGCTCTGATGAAGCAAGCCTCCAGTGAACAAACAACATTACAGCCCTGGGCAACCCAGAAACTATTTTCTATATTTTATTTTTAGAAACAAAATATCTCAGAGTACATTATCCAGTATGTCTTCCTATAATTTATTTATAGCGACCAAGTATGACTGAAAGGATATTTGACTACTATTTCTAGAAAGTTGAACGACCATGTAGAGCATCCTTAATCGTCGCTGTCTTCTTGGCTGGCTGTTTGCCAGTATAACTGTAGATTCTGATGGTGACGGTGATGGTTAGGGTAATGATGATGGTGGTTGCGATGGCGATGGTGGTGGTGAAGGACGAAGAAGAAAAGCAAGAAAGGAGAAAAGATTGGTGTTATGTATGACAAGGAATGGCAAGGGACAAAGAAAGGCGAATGCAGTACAATGACTCTATTAACCATCAATGGCGTGCACTCCATCTCAATGTTTGGTCAATGACGTTTTTGATACAACAGCTGCTTTCTTTTCTAGTGTTTGAACTGATTGAAAAACAATATTTTAAAGATGGTGTTGCAGTCGTGTTCTCAGGGTTGTAGACATTCGTGTGTGCTTGGAGAAGGTGGTGGTGAAGAATCTAGCAGGTAGTGAAAGGGTCTAAAAAGGGGCTTGAATTTGTGGTGGCAACAAAGTGTATTCCTCGTGTATCCAGGTAGTCCTTTAGTTTTGATATTTTTGCTGTTTTCAGGCCTTGTGCCTAGAGTAGAAAAGAATCGTTATTACGTCGGGCAAAATATTTAGCGGCATTTCGTCCGTCTTCACGTTCTGTGTTCAAATTCCGCCGAAGTTAACTTCGCCGTTCATCCATTCGCGAGGCGAGAAATTAAGTACCAGTTGCGTACTGAAGTCGATGTAATTGACATACCCCACTCTCTCGAAATTGCTGATCATTTGGCAAAATTTGAAATCAATATTTTCGTTTTGTTGTGTCGGTGGTCTAAGAAGGGTGTGGTCTGTGTGCCATCTGTGTGCGCCATTTTGTTTTCTTTGTAGTTTGTTCTGGAAAAATATGGATACTCATGTAGGACTGGTATGTTTTGCATTGGGGTTTCACCTGATGAAGTCGCAGGGGCACCGTTGAAACAATCATTTTGCATCAGTTTCTAAAATAGAAACGATGAAAGCCAGTCTTTTACCTTAACTTCCTGCAACAGCATTGGGCTGTTTGGAGAAACCCATCCGAACCTAACTGTCAAGCTGGTTCTAAACTATTGCATAAAATAATGGTCGTTGTTATAATGGTCGTTATGTGTCAAATTGAGAGCTCATTGTTGTTATTTTCAAACTTATAAACCAGAAGTAGGAAACGAGTTAGAATAGTTCAGTTCTGAAACTGTTAAAGCTAATGTTAAATATATGGACAATATTGGTTCTTGTTTTTGTTAACACCATGGGTTCAGCGCAAGTTGGAGTTACTCCAGGCGAGTTTAATCTGGTGCAATAAACCTTAGATACTGGTTTCAAATTTTGTTAGAAATGGATTAAGAGAATCGTAAAACAATCGAAAGCGTTCGACAAAATCAACAAGTTGTACCCTGTCGCTGCAAACAGTATCACACCTTCTGTTACAAGCAGGTAATATGGTAACCATTTCTGTCTCTCGAGCTGGGTTACAAGAAGATGTTGTCAATGATCTGGTGTCAACTCCGAGGGAAGAGGCTGTATCGAATTGACTGAATATGCAGTAAAGGATCAATGGCAAATCAATGGCAAATCAATTGGCTTGTAGATGACAATACGGGTATTATCCAGAATTTGATAGTGAAAGCCGAGGTTAAACATATGAGTCATGACAGACCTTGCTTTGTTGGCATCATCGGTTCAGTGCAAATTGGAGTTAATCAAGGCGATTCTAATCTGTTGCAATAAACCTTGGATAGAATTGGATTAAGACAAATGAAAAGCGATAGAGGCTGTGTACCTGGAAATCGAAAGCCTGACTTTGTCACACCTTACGTCTCACTGAGTCTCTCCATTGAGTATATATCAAGGGCAATGCTGTCATATGGCACAGGCACATTGTGTAGTGACCCAAAGGGCCTCAGGTTTCTAGGTGTCCAATTCCGATCTATGTATGTTGTGGGTTGTTAAAGGACTCAATGCACTGAGTTACTCGGGGTCCTATTATGGTGCTAAGATCTCTCTGAATAAGGGCACAAATGTCAAGGTTAATATTATCCACACAGATTATATGATTCAATGTGAAGGTAGTCGTTCATTCAGTTGATCGTAGTACAGGAAGAACAAGCCGTCGAATACGACGGGGATCCGTTTACATTTACTATGCAGGCTACTGATAAACTGCCCTATAATCCATGAAACAAAACCAACCCACATGAAAAGAAAAGTAAATTAAGAAGAAACACAAACTTGAAACTCCACTGCTGTCTGCCTGGTATGCTGTGGCCTCGTCTTTCCATTCCATAAAAGGTTAAGCTACCTACATCGAAGTTCACATATATATCAGTTGCTCAACGTTTCTAGCAGTGAGTCTGTGTGTCTGTGTGTGTGTGTGTGTGTGTGTGTGTGTGTGTGTGTG
>NC_068992.1:3734426-3734812 GCF_001194135.2 Octopus bimaculoides
TGTGTGTGTGTGTGTGTGTGTGTGTGTGTGTGTGTGTGTGTGTGTGTGTGTGTGTGTGTGTGTGTTTTAACTCTCTTTCTCTCTCGCACGCTCTCTCTTTTTCTAGCTCGTTCCCTCTCTTTGTGAATATACATACATATGTATGTCTTTTGACTTCTGTCTGCGCGTTGTAAATATGAGTAGATGCGTACGTCTGCTTGATTCGTACAGGTGTACGTCTTGACTTAAGTGCGTCTGTGTGTCTGCGTACGTATCTATCTAACTGCGTGTGTGCATGCGTGTGTGTGTGTATATATCTATATATATACATATACATATACATGTATACATATACATACATATAAGTATATATATATATATATATATATATATATATATATATATAT
>NC_068992.1:3735402-3737405 GCF_001194135.2 Octopus bimaculoides
TTTGTACATTTACAGATTTTTATTAATGTCACATATTAAATGAAGCGCTTTTCACCTAGTCGTGTAGGTTTTTCAAAAAAACCTACACGACTAGGTGAAAAGCGCTTCATTTAACATGTGACATTAATAAAAATCTGTAAATGTACAAACATCCAGGTTTCTGAGTACCTTAATTTTTATATATAATTTCTGTACATCACCTCCAAACCTTCAAATATATATATATATATATATATATATATATATGTACATGCAAAGCTTGCTAGTGCTTGTGTACGCACCAAGTGCTTATGTATTTATATTGATGCGTGGGAGTGACATGTATGTCTGTGTTTGCACGAGTGTATCCGTGTGAATGTATGCTAACTTGTGTATATCCTGTATATCTGTGTGTGTATTTGTAACGTGTTCGTAATGATATTCGCTGCTGTGCTCTCGATGTATGAGTATACGTAAACATTTTGTGTTTTGTATGAAAGTTGTCTTCTAAGATCTGCTTGCCTGACTGCAGGTCCGTTTATCTGTCCGTCTGTGTGTCTGTTAACGGATGTGGTTGTCTGTCTGCGGCATCTTTGAGTCAAATATACATACCTCAATACCTCTACAAGCATTTTGGCGTCTGAGAACACCTTAACAAGACAATTGCATCCTTCCGACATCTCTTTCTAACTCCCGCAAACACGGAAACACACACAGACACACACACACGTGTGTATGTATACAGATATATAAGTACCACAGTACTCATTTTGTGTCCATTGAAGGGATTCCTGAAGCAAATCCGGTGGCGCTTACATTTATATTGTTGATGGCATTAGGTAGCCTATTGCAGTGGAATACTGCGTGGAGTTAGCTAGAGAAGATATAGGATTCCTATGTAGGTAATAGTGAAAGTTTATTAAAAGCTGCTAGAATCACAGCAAGACATAGAGAAATCAAAACTTCAAACGAACTTAAAAACCAGTAAAAAGATAGGAATAGAACCTGGCAATGGCTGCAGAAAGGAGATTCAAAAGGGCCCACTGAGGCATTAGTGTGCAGCACTCAAGAATAAGCTCTCAGAACAAACTACTCCAAATATCACATGGATAAAAGCACTGACTTGCCACAGTGTAGGAAGTGCTCTGAGAAGGGAGAAAATATCAGTCATATTTTTAGTGAGTGCTGTAAGTTAGTACAACACAAATACAAAAGGAGACACCACAATGTGGCCAGATATGTCCACTGGCTGTTGTACGGTAAAGCAAACCTTGAGGGAGACGAACAATGGTATGAACACAAGCCAGAGGGAGTAATGGAAAACGAGCATTACAAAATACTCTAGGATTTTAACATACAGTGCGACCAAGTCATAGAAGTGAGACAACCAGATATCGTGCTCATCCATAAAGATGAAAAGATGAAAAAGAAGCACAGATAATGAACGTGCCTCTAGGCTTCCTCAGAGGGTCTAGGTGGTTGGGAGGGCCAACACATAAAAAAACCCAGTTAATAATAGCTACAGTGTGTTTGTCTTTTTTATATGTGTTAACCCTCCCAACCATCTAGACCCTCTGAAGAAGCCTAGAAGCACATTCCTTATCCGAGCCTTACCTGCTCATCCCTACATAACACTGAAGAGATGGAGATAACCTGGAAGATTTGGTTGCCTCTTGGCAGAAACGGCCGTAAGGAACTAGCACCTACACACCCATTCGGTTTTACTGACAATCTGTTCATTTAGTGATTTGCTCATTTACTCAATTAATCACCCGTTCCCGTATGATAATATGCTTCCACACACTTGTTTTTGCATTTACCAACTCTTTCTATTTGATAATCTATACCACTAATACACATGTATGTATTCATCTAATACGTTGGAACAAATAGACATACTGGAATGTTTCCCGGCTGACGTCTGTCGATTTTATATCCTCTCCACTTTCTTATTTGCCGTATAAATCAAGAGTAAACCACTTTTTGCCTCCCCCTCCATATATATATATATATATATATATATA
>NC_068992.1:3737551-3742423 GCF_001194135.2 Octopus bimaculoides
ATCTAAATGTATGTACCACATACATACATACATACATACGTAGATGCATAAATATGCATATAGAACGTAAAACTTTGTCGCTTTAGTTTCCCCTTTTTAACTTCTTGAAGAAGTTGTCTGTCGAAGCGTCAGAGGTTCCTCTCCCCACAAGTTCACTCTACTCTTTTTTATTGATAGTATTATATCATTTCATATACTTTACTATACTCTACTATATGTAGTATAATACGCGCGCAAAGTGGCACACATTCACATCCACAAAAAGATAGTATGCTTTGTGTATTTACTCGCTGTTGCGCTAAGGACGTAGTGTATTAGTAGGAAACTGTGAAAAGCCAAGCAAAGAATGAATGAAGGTCAGTAGAAGGAGTAAGATTATTGTGAGTGACAGAATGAGGTGTTTATGCGTCACGCTTTACTGGCAGCAGACAGGTGGAAAATATGAGAGCATTAAAAGGAGTGTGAATAGTAAGAAGAGATGAAACAAGGAGTAGTTGGTATCACTGACAGCTGCATTTTCCGATGAGTAATTTGCGGCCAGTCCTTCAAATTAGAGCTTTCGACTTTCGTACTTCTCAGTCTTTCAGACTCAGTTAAATGATATCTGTAATTCAATTTCTGTATCTTAAAATTTCGGCTATTCGCACAGATTTTATTGAACAGCATTAAACCTAAGAAATTTATGCTTTTGTCAATTTTTATGAACACAGAGTCATAAGATTCCCGAATAAATATAATTATATATATTGTGTGTAAACATTGCCTTTGTAGTGGCTGCAATAAAATCGTTTATTGACGAAGATTAATAAACGCAAGATCATCTACATAAATGGATTACTGTCTCCGCAGATGGAAATCAATGAGCAAGCCCTATATTTCTGTAGAAAATTTTCAATTCATATTTGCGAACAATTAATGCAGTGACAGTTATTTACCGTATGGCACCATTACACAAAATCAGCTTTGAAGACTTTCATAGTTTGGGGAATTTTTTTTATTACATATTACCCTAATAAAAATGCATGAGATATAAACGTGATAATGCTCATTTCAGTGATGGCTTTATATATCGAATGGAGGCCTTATAAAATTAATATAATGAAGTTAAAAGCAGATATCAATAACCGTTCAGAAGTCGGCCAATTTTAATCTTTAATTGGCGGGGATTTGAGCACGAGGAAATGAACTGCGTCTTCGATTATTATTGATAAAAGCAAATAACACAAACGTGATGGAGCATGTAGCTAAAAAAAGAAAGAAAAAAAGACAACAACAAGACGAGGCATCGGAGAATTTATTAATGGTACAGATTGCTGACCAACAAAGAAAAATGCTCCAGTATGTCTTACTTCAACTCAAAGTAAGTCTTTCAAGAACACTTAAGAAAAAGAAGCTGCTCATTGGTTTGCAAAATGCTTTCAAAATTTCAAGCAAAGGTACATTTGCATAAATTTTGACTGGAGATATATATATGGTGTAGATAAAGGGGTATACGGGTACGATAAACGTTTGATGCTGATAACACTGGTTTATTTTAGAAGAAATTGTCTGAAAGGAAATATTTATCAGTTGAAAAGAAAATTTCAACTGGACATAAAACAGTTAAATCAGACCAACGCTACATGTTGGTAGCCATGAAGTTGGTAACTTTAAACTGAAACCATCTGCTGATAGTTTGAAGGTGAAGTCTGAAGAAATGCTGCTAGTCACTGGAAAGCAGGCAAGCAAATAAAAAAAAAACCCAGAAAAATATGACAGCAGCTATATTTCAATATTTACCCTATAAATCTATAGTCATAAGAAATTTTCTGTTTTGTTCAAGTTTTTCTTGCAGACATTGACCTAAAGATGTTCAGCTCCAACAACAGCAATATCTGTTTGTCTGTAAGAATCAGCAAATATCACAGCATTGTCGCCCTTGGCTCTCGTTTACTTAGAAAAATAAACACACGCACAAACATATGCACTCGCACACACATGCACGCACTCACATCCTCCATACGCATAAACCACAGACGCTAACTACATTATTTTCGAATTTGTTCCCAAATCTCTTCCATTCATTATCACCATACCACGTGCAACTTAGTCTCGTTCTGGTTTTGCTCTCTTGCCAACCTTTTTTCTCCATTAGTGGTCTGTTTATATTAAGACTCCGTCCACATTCACACAACTTGAGTAATTATTTCCGATGAATTCAGTGACTTGATTCACCTGATGCTAATTTCTGAATCTCTGGTGCTAACTACATTAGCAATTTCAATATTGATTTGTTTCAATTTGGTACAATGCCAGCGTTTTAAGGAGAACTAGATATTGACTGAGCCACTGCCAGAATGTACGGCACTGGTCAGCTACATATTTCATTTGATTGTTGAAGTTAAGAAAGATAATAGTTGGATTTGAACTTGAAACACTGACGTAGTGGACTAACTACAATAAAACTTCTAGCATAAAGATGTCCTTAAATTTTAGTTCAATCACAAACATACCGTATTTTTCGGCATCCAAGTTGAATTTTTCGGACCAAAATTTACAACCAAAAACAGATGTCTCGACTTATACATCAAGATGAGTTTGGAGGAACAAAGATTCCATTAAAATGCAGCAGGATTTGGAATGATAGAGACGATACAGTTCTATATTTAAGAGATGAGGAATTCTGTACATTATTTACATTGACGGATATTTGTCCTCATCTTGTTGTTAACAAAAAAGATGAGGACAAATATCCGCCGATAAGAGTTTAAATATATGGATAGACAGAAAATTTAGTTACTAGTACGTTAAGAGTTTTGTTTCATGCCTATTTTGTACTATAGAGGGTGAAGACCCTCTTCGGTCATAAATAACCATGGGATTGCACCTAGAAAGTGACCCGCTGAAGCACAAGTCCGGGCAAGGTTGTTTTGAGGAAGACCAGCAGTCGCCCATGCACACCAGCCTCTCCTCGCTATGCCACCATGTTGGTCCAAGGGAAAGGCAAAAGCGGATGGTGCTTGGCACCAGGGACGTCGTAACTCATTTCTACTGCTAGGTGAACTGGATCAAAGTGAAATACAGTGTCTTGCTCAAGAGCACAACCCTGTCTGAGAATCGAACTCACTACCTCATGATTGTGAGCCCAACGATCTGACCAATGAGCCATGCGCCTACAGAACATCTCTATTGATATTTTAGTCAATATTGTGTTTACGCACACCGTAACACAGTGTTAGGTTAAATCTCCCTCTCTGTCTGTCTGTCTGTCTGTCTGTCTGTCTGTCTGTCTGTCTGTCTCCCTCTCTCTCTCTCCCTCTCTCTCTCTCTCTCTCTCACTCTCTCTCTCTCTCTATATATATATATGTATGTATACATGTATGCTGGTATGCATGTATATGTGCATATATATGATATATGTATGCTTGTGTGCATGTATGTATATAAATATACGATTGTACATATGTATGTATATATATATATATATATATATATATATATATATATATATATATATAGTGTAAGGAAGCGAAACACTGTTAACGCACTAGTAAGCTCATGCTCATTATGTGACGAAACGAACTTTAACACACTCTTAACTATTTATCAGCTATGTAGCCTCAACCACCACCAAAGCAAGTCACATTATATCTCCATCGAATCGGAGCAACGCTAGTAGCGGAATAAGAACTTTGGACTGTTCGACCTGTAGTGTTTGACCCACTGTCACAATGACCAGAAGCAACTAGACACAATACGATTGAATTTGCTGTAAAAATTATCGATTCTAGAAAATACGTGGGAACATTCATGCTGACGTTGTCTCGTAGCAATAGAAACTGTTCGATTGTCTACGCGACATGCGATCTGCTAGTTGAAGCATTTTATGTTAATATTGCAGCAGTTAGTCGCTAACGTGATCAGCAGTTAGTCGCTAACGTGATCAGCAGCTTGATAACTTTAGTGGCTTTCATACTACAGGTCAACCAGTTTCACTTACACTCTGCAGTTGAATTTCTTATGCATAAAACATGAGCTAAATTCTAAAATTGTCATTTCATATCTCAAATACAGCTATTTTCTGCCACAGTGAATCGAAGTCATTCCTGTAGTAGAGATAGAAACTCAGAAATATTCGTTTCTACAATAAGCACAGGGCCTGAAATTTTTGGGGAGTGGGTAGTCGATTAGATCGACCCCAGTACGCAACTGGTAATTTTTTTATCAACCTCGAAAGAATGAAAGGCAACGTCGACCTCGGTTGAATTTGAAAACAGAACGTAGAGACTCTTTGTGTTGATCTTAATTTATTTTCAATGCTTTTGTTGGGGGTCCAGGTTTCTGATGAATACGAAATGATAAGCAGCACAAACTGGTTAAAGACCTGTGTTGGCATGTGAACCTATTTCATTTATCTATCTATCTATCTATCTATCTATCTATCTATCTATCTATCTGTCTATATGTCTGTCTGTCTGTCTTTTATATTTCATGTGTATCAGTTATTAGACTGCAGCCATGCTGGAGCACTGACTTAAAGATGTTTTAGTCAAATAACTCGACCGCAGTGATTATTTTTCAAAAGCCTGGTACTTATTTTATCGATCTATTTTGCCGAGCTGCTAATTTACGGGGGCGTAAACACACCAACACCGGATGTCAAGCGGTGGGTGAGGGTCAGACACAGACACAAAGACGCACGAACGCACACACACATACACACACACATGTTTACGACGGGCTTCTCTCAGTTTCCTTCTGGCAAGTCCACTCACAACACTTTGGTCGTCCCGAGGCAATAGCAGAAGACACTTGCCCAAGGTTCCACGCAGAGGGACTGAACTCGGAATCATGTCGAGGAGCAAGCTTGTTACTACATAGTCACATGCTTGT
>NC_068992.1:3742690-3745177 GCF_001194135.2 Octopus bimaculoides
TATATATATACACTACATATGTAGAAAATTGGTGTGTGTTTATTTGTGGCGTTGTTAGCTAACTCCTCCTACATCGTTTTATTGATTTTGATGAAACTTGACACGTGAGTAGAACTCGTGTCTGGAAACCTCGTGACATACTTAGATTGTTGAAAAATATCGATAATAGGGCCCCTCCAATGGATCCTTCTATCTACTACCTATTACTAATATTTAAACAACCTGCAGTTTTTAGCGAAGCGATCAATATTTGATTCCCATGATCAGCCGACCTAATTCTGCATTTCACTACTCACAGTGTTGAACGGCTAAACATTATTATTGCAATTCCTTAATTTGAATCTTAAACATTAAAGACTTCATTCATACATTTCTATACATACGTACTTTATTGATGTCCATTACTCCGATAATTCTGCATTTTTACAGTTACACTTTTTCCATGACAGTAGATAAATTTTTTATTCCACAACATATTTGTAGTGGCTTCATGCAGGCATAGCGTGGATTCGATCCTCGATTGCCAAATTTCACTTAACACTTCAACAGCACTTTTCTCACGGTAAAACAATAGTTTTTCTGTGAATGACAGCAGTTATACAATTCCCAGATATCTTCACTAAGCAGAATAATGTCTTTGTCACTTGACCCTTCTAAACTCTTCTAGGCCACCGGGGGCTGGAATGGAGATAACAGACCTCCCAACGAAATAATTTGTTCTCAACAATATGTCTATCCTTCTTGCTGCTATTTCTTGCACACCCAGCTGCCGCATAACAGGTATTTCAGGTCCTCTATCGCAAATAGCTGTTACGTGGTAGCAGGGCGTGCTAGAAATGGTAGCCAAATCTTTAGAAGTGAGATATGTTCAATGCACTCGAAAAAAACCCATTGAGGTTACGAACAGGTCTTTTATGAAATATTTACCATATTTTTAAAGTAAAAGACGCACTTGTACAAGGTACCGCGCAGTGAAACTGAACACGAAACCATATGATTGCAAATCGAAACGTCTTGACCACACAGCTACGATCACCAAACAGAATTAGCTTGAATTCAGTAATTACGCCTTAAGCTTTGTAATAATTGGATTGGAATATATATCGTTGCGAGGGCGTTATAACCCCGATCAGCTTTTGATATGTGTCATTGCGTAAATAGTCAATACAAGTTTCAATAAAATGCAAGATGAAAGGAAAACAAAAACAACAAAAAAAAAAAAAACACGGAGCAGTTATTAGGAACATGTCATTAATTCAATATCTAAAGACGATTGAAGGCTTAAGCGGCGATCGAAGTATTGCTTCATTAAAATATAGAGAATACAAAAAAAGAAAAGGAAAAGAAATATTACAATAAAACAATAACAAAATATCTGACTAATTATTTCTTGCATAATCCTTCGTCTGAGGAGCGTATGTATTGTTAATAACGCCTATCTTTGAAAGTTGTTGCACACCGTCCCACCTTCACCTTCTCGTTCTGCCTTTCATTGTGTGTTTCTGTTTCTTTGTTTCTCTTTGCTTCTCTGTCACTATTGTGTGTGTGTGTGTGTGTGTGTGTGTGTGGGCACGCGTGCACGCCAAGGTACATGACCTATTGGTTAAGATGTTACGCTCACGATCGGAAGATCCTAATTTTGAATCCTATAGCGGTGGTGCGTCGTGTTCTTGAACAGAACGCCACGTTTCACGTTGTTACACTCCACTCAACTGTAAATGGGTAACTATGGAATGGGGCAACATTTGAAAGCTACAGCAATGCGTGGAAGCGCATCGTAACCAGCGATGTACAACAGCCTCTGTAGTGGTGTCGATACAGAGACATAGTGATACACATATACGCACAAACACACAAGCACACACTTAGAGCCAGTGGCATGAATTTGGACAACGAAGACAAATAATGTTATTCTAAATATTTCACAAGACAAATCTTTGATTTTCCGAAATTATCTTCGCTCCAAAAGAAGATAAACAAATATCATGCCGCAGTTAATTTAATGAACATCTATCATTATACTATTGTTATTACCTAACCAAAACATAAAACAGACACGAATAAACTAATTATTACACTTAATTGTGATTGAAATAATTCATTAAAAAGCATATCAAAGAGCCGACTATTAATTAAATTTAATCATTCCCTTAACGATTTTAAATATAAATGAGCAAATTTGACACCATAATATGTTTTAAAATACTAATTGGTTCTAATCTGTTGGAAAAACAATCGATGCATTAAGCATATGATAAATTCTAAAGACACAGAATATGTAAGATGAAATTACTAAGTGACTTCAAGAGTTACTGGCTCGTAGTTCGCTGAGTTTGAAAAATCTATCTATCTATCTATCTATCTATCTATCTATCTATCTATAAAAATATATATATAAATAAATAAATACATACATACATACATACATACATATATATATACATATATATATATGTATATATGTATATATATATATATATATATATA
>NC_068992.1:3745714-3747463 GCF_001194135.2 Octopus bimaculoides
ATATATATATATATATATATATATATATATATATATATAAACATTCGAATCTTGTATACACGGATACATGTGCTCTTGATTGTGTGAATGGATATCTACGAGTTTATTTACAAGCGGAACAATATATACAAACATTTGGACACTCCTATATATATACATGTATACTATCAGATGGTAACAAATACGACCCGGACACATAAACAAATACACACACACACTTAATGACATCCATGTGAGAATCATACACACACATGTACATAGTATGTGTGTGTGAGCGCGATTTAGTGATTTCCTAGAAACTTGATGTTTTTCATTTCTAAGAATTCTCTCTCTTTGCTACTCATGAATTACAACTCCGATTACAAGCGTTATATTTTCATTTCTGTACATAACTGCACGTGTATACACGCATACATAAATACGTATATACGTAAACATAAAAACAGATCTATCCGCTTGTTCGAGGAATAGCTGAAAAGTTCCTGGTTTTGGCTAACGAAATTACAGAAAGATCACTTACCATTTTATTTAACGTATTCCTCTCTCATTTTCGGTTCTTCAGTTTTTCCAAGACGTGTAAAACGGCTTGGAAGGTTTGGCTTCCAACCAGGTCTTTTGTGATATCCTTAAAGCCAGGAACTTTCCAGTACCCCCACGTTTGTGTGTGTGTGCGTGTGTGTGTGTGTGCGTGTGTGTGTGTGTGTGCGTGCGCACGCGTGCGTATATATATGCGTATGTAAATATAGATATATTTGAAGAAAAGCAGCAAAAATGTATTAGGTCACAGCAGTACGTACGTTTCCTACAAGCTTCATTTATTTATGTAGTGAGAACACCACATAAGATGTGCAATGAAATTGTACTCCTCAGCTGCATAATGGAAGTTCATTTCAGAAAGCCGTTTTGTAGATGTGTGTAAATACATGAGTAGGAGATGAAGAGAATAACATCTTGACTGGGCTGTTAATCAACAGTCTAGACTAGACCGAAGCCGGTCTAGGAGGAAACAACCAAACGTGACCATGGTTTAAGTTGGTCATGTTTGGGAATCCAAACGGAAAGTCTAATGATTGGACTTCAGGGAGAGGGGTCCCTGAGGACTCTACCCAACAGGCCTCTCATGAATTGTGGGTGGAAAAGATGGGTGGATGGGTGAATGGATTGTAAATTTTATTTTGTTCTCTTTTGAGTTCAACCACAGGTACAAAACCGTGCATTTTGTTGGGGGAATTCGGCGTAAGGTGAAATAAATTAATCGATCTTTTTGCTTGATAAGAAATTTGCTTGAAAAGATATTTTAACAGTGCGTTAATTCTTAACACTTGATCAACTATCGATCATTTCATGCGGTATCGATTACAGATTTCTTATAAGTAAATTAGGCAAAGCACGATTAAAGAAGAGAGCTAGAAAAATAAAGATAAGATTGCGTGACATGTTGCCAACAACAGACAAAAAAATATCGATTATGTACATCTACATCAGCATCCTCATCGGCAGTAGCATCATAGCCATCGTCATCATCATCATCGTCATCGTAGTCGTTACCGTCATCAAGGCCGTCGTCCCAACCATCACCTTCATCATCATCCCCAACTGAACTACGGCTACCTCCAAGACTACACCTTTTCCTCCTTCATCATCACTGTCAACACCACCACCATTACCACCACCACTATTAACATCACCTCCACCGCCACCACCGCCACCACCACTACCACTTACATAAACTCTTTCAATCACAACAAC
>NC_068992.1:3748271-3749504 GCF_001194135.2 Octopus bimaculoides
TATATATATATATATATATATATATATGTACATACACACACATACACACACACAAACACACACACAATATATATATATTTGTGTGTGTGTTCGTGTTTGTCCTGCCTCCGCCGCTTGACAACCGATATAAGTGTGTTTGCGTCCCCGTAACGTTGCGGTTCAGCAAAAGAGTCGATAGAATTAGTTCTAGGCTTACGAAGAATAAGTCTTGGGGTCGATTTCTTTGATTAAAACTTTTCAAGGCAGTGCTCCAGCAAGGCTACAGTCAAATCACTGTAACAAGTAAAGTAATATATATATGTGTTTGTTTGTGTGTATGTGTGTGTGTGTGTGTGTGTACACAGACACACGCATGCAGTCACACATGCGCGTGTGCATATACATCTCATATGCAATCAAATATTAATGCGTGTATTTGTGTATTTATACACATGGATTTGAACAGACAGACACGCATACACGCACACACGCACATACGCACAAACACACACACACACACACACACACATACACACTGCTAAACGTATATATTTCAAGTCACTCCTAAATGCTGCTAGAAGCATGTAATCTAGTACAACCTGTTGCATAAGCCGGGGTCGTCAGCGCCTAAACAAGCAAGCCAACGAAACAAAAGCTTACCCTGTCAACGAACGGTTGAACTCAACGTTGTCTCAACATTATTGTATAGCAACATGTTGGACTTAGAAATATAGGCGCAAAGGACTTAAGCATATACGCGCGCAGGGCCTAGAAATACTTGAGACAGTGACCGAGTGCGTTTTGAACCTATTGTTCTTTAATGTGTACCCTTGCCCTGTAGTCATGGTAAAGACACCACATGCCGGTCCGAATTAATTTCCTACGTTAAGCCAAAATAATTGTTGATCTTCAACCATTTCTAATAGTTAAAGATTTCTAGGCAATGGATTATAAAAGGGTGCGGTGCAGTGCGAGCCATATTTTCCTTTCAGAATGAATTTATATACATATAACTATCTATCTACCTATCTTGTAAACACACGCACACTAACACCCGCATACAAACAAACACTCGCACACACAGACAGACAGACACACACAAACGTATACACGCACATGCACGCACACACACGCACACGTATATGTATATGTATATAAATATGTATATATATATATATATGTACATATGTGTGTGTCTATATAAATATGTATCTATATATATGTATGTATGTATATATATATATATATATATAT
>NC_068992.1:3749966-3751111 GCF_001194135.2 Octopus bimaculoides
ATATATATATATATATATATATATATATATATATATATATAGAGAGAGAGAGAGAGAGAGAGAGAGACAGAGACAGAGACAGAGATAATGAACGGATAGATGGATAGAAAGTAGATAGGTAGATAGTTAGACAGAAAAATAGATAAGTTGATTGATAGATAGGTATTGGTATAAATACAGTTCTTGTCCTCAGGCGGTCGACTTATGGTCGAATGAAGCTAGCAGAATCGTTTGCACGCTAGAGAAGATAAAATAGCGGCATTTCAGCGGCCTTTATGTTCCGAATAGAAATTCAACCGAGGTCGACTTTTGCGGTTCGGGATTCTATACAATAAGTACCAGCTGAACATTGAGGTCGATGCAATGGAAAAGACCTCGCTCACCAAATTTTAGGACTTGTGCTTATAGTAGAAAGCAATATGGATAGTCGACTTAACTGCAAGTACAATATGCAGATTATCATTTGGCATAAATGATCAATTTTACATTAACGTTCATTAACAGGCAATAGTCATACACATGGTTTATTCGACTTCCATCATTGATTGATTAATTCATTCGTTCATTCATTCGTTCATTCATTCGTTCATTCATTCATTCATGTAAGCATGCAGGAATGAATGGTAAGTAGGCACCATTGACAAATACTTTATTTGTTTTGTTTTTGTTTTTCACTTCGCACAAACGACAAAACTGACTCCAGCAGGGTTGGACCTCAGAGCATGAAGAGCTGGGACAAATACCACGAAACATATTTTAGCTGTTATAGTTCTATATTTAAGAGATGAGGAATTATGTACATTATTTACATTATTTACATTTGACAGATATTTATCCTCATCAGCGTTTCGGCTGATATGCCCTCCAGCCTTCTTCAGTTGTCTTGGGGAAATTTCGAACCTGGGTTCTCATTCCTAAGGTATTTTTCGACGTTATTATTATTATTATTATTATTATTATTATTATTATTATTATTATTATTATTATTATTATTATTAGCATTATTATTATTATTTTCTTCTTTCTTCACATTTTCTTCCATTTCTCGCCGAGTGTTTTCACTACACCTAGGGCAGAGGTGCTCATTGTATGTATTCCCAGTTTACACACGCAAATTCACAAGTAAAATATATATTTTAAAAAAA
>NC_068992.1:3751601-3753399 GCF_001194135.2 Octopus bimaculoides
GTGCATTGCAGATGAACGAAACTCTTAGATCTTGGGGAGCCACACTGTAAGTTTTGCTATTTAGTAACACATACACACACACACACACACACACACACACACAGACATAAGCATATATATATATATATATATATATAAAAAGAGAAAGCGGGAAACATATAGGTATGTGTGTATGCATGAATATATGTGTTTGTATGTGTGCGTATGTGTGTAAGTATGTATGTGTATTATATTCACAGATCCACTTGCACACGCATGCGTACATAAAAGCTTGCATCGGAATGAACTAAATATAACGTTGGCTTACGCAATATTTCTCGCACGCACTAGCGTTTTCTTTCACACCCAAAGAATGTATTGCTAAGATATGCCACCAGTTTTTATTGTCATCCCTGTTCTTATAACAAAGCTTCACAACATGAGAGGTGTGTGACTGACACGCCAACTAACTCATAACGAGATCTCATTCAGCAAAATACATTTATGTACATACATAAACACACACATACACACACACACACACACAAGCGAATACGCATATATAACATGAAATATTACTGCTTGTATAATGAAAAGGAAGTGAAAAGAAAAGGGTGTGTGAACTGAATATAAACTTGCAATGTCATCGTAGTTATATTAAACAAGTATTTTAAATGTTTTCTTTTGCAACCGACTTCTTTGAAACAAACTGTTACACGATTTATAAACCCATTTAATATGGCTGTCATACAGTAGCTATCAATTGGAAAGCGAAACATTACATAGAAAGAACGAGACGTAGACAGACACCGAGGCACGCCCATGAAGGCCTATAAGAGACACAAAGAAGCACGTGGGGACGAAGACTCGCACACACAGACACACTAATATATTTAGACACGCATACATACATATATCGTTTGCTCGCACATACACAAACACAAACACATACACATAGAGGTGCATACACACATAGAGGCACGCACACACAGATGCACGTACACACACTCACACACACACACACATACACACACGTACACAGACATATACTCACACACACGCGTGTACTAGCTTTCACATCTGCTGAACGTTGGTTCTGATCGAGTCATCTGGAAAAAATGGTTTCTGAATGTTTATTCAGTCTTGTATGAATAGCAGCCAAATTTCCCTCAACCACATCTTCTTCCTACCATCTTGTGGAAATGACATGTTGTGGTCATTTCCTGATATGGCTCTGGGGTAAGGAAGTTACCCCTGTAAACATCGAAAAGCCGACTGGTATGCTTCTTAATAAGAGATCTGGGTTTTCCTTTAAGGGTTTTCCCCAGGCGAAATAACATGCGTCAGTGTATTTATAAACACATTGACACACGTACATAACCACGGTCTGGTTCTGGTTCTGGTGTAAACATTGTATAACAACAAATAAATTTAAACGCAGGTAAAGTGGAAGAAAGTGAAAAAGAGAAGATTATACAATCATTAAATAAAAAAGTTTATTGACAATATGCTGAATGTTGTAAACGATAGATCGTCGGAATCAGCCAGTTACGTTAGCAGTCATCAACATTTTGTGCATCTCGGAGCGGTTTCAAGCAAGAAAATAATTCCATGGACCAGAGAATTTTCACCATGTGGTACTAGTAATCCCTACACGTTTTCTCTCTCTCCGTAGTTTTCTTTTGGCTTTCTCTCCATTTTTCCCATCTCAGTCCTTTCTTTCGAAGAGCGTCAAACTAATACACCTGCTTGTTGTTCCCTCATCTGTCTTCGTCTTTTGTTTTCTGAAAATTTGAATTATATATATATATATATATAT
>NC_068992.1:3753691-3757227 GCF_001194135.2 Octopus bimaculoides
ATATATAAGCATATATTAGTACAGGACGTCACAAACAGTAAACAACATGAAATACGAAAACAAATGAGTTCAGTACACAAACAACGAGAGAAACAAATGGAAAACAGGACAAGTAACACAAAGAACGACCCTTCATCAGTTGTCGGTTGTCTATCTACTCCTCATTTCGAGTATTGAACGACAAGAGAGAGAGAGAAGGGGTAAGAAAATTATAGATAGATAGACAGATAGATAGATAGATAGATAGATAGATAGATAGATAAACTTGTATATCAATGTATCTATTTATCTGAGTAAGAAGTAACTTGAGGGATATAACTCCCATTCAGGAGCGATAGACATCATTATTTCGTCATTTTTGTGACTTGTTAATACTGCGTAGCCGAACGAGGCCCAATGCAAGATAAATCGCTGTCTATGACGATATGCACAATGGTGTAAGAGCCATCTACTGGTGCGTCCCAACGTTTCATACCACGGAAAATATTCAAATATGTAAGCAGCACGAGGGGTATTGATAATATCAAACATACATACACAAGGCATGTGTTTTGCTAGTTCATGTGTAGGCTACGCTTATAGGCGTGAGAAAATATATTCTTAACGTGAACCTGGTGTTAAAAAACACCTGGAAGTCACAGACAAACGAGATAACTCGCATCAAGTCTCATTGAAGAGCGATAGACATTGCTGTTTCGTCATTTTTGTGACTTGTCAATACCGTGTATCTGAACGAGGCCCGATGCACTTATCAAAAGAGTTTGATAAGAACCAGCGCATGAAACTTTCGGCCCTTGAGTCACTCTAACGTCTGCAGATTATTAATGAAAAGCATATATACTTATGTTTTGAGTTCTATTTTTTTCTGTTTACATCATCTGTGTGGGTGTGTGTATGTGGTCCTACTAAAGTACACTTTATATTCAGGTTTATCGTAGCAAAAGGTCGTTCAATACAAAAAAAAAAAGGACCCAAAAGAAAAAGCGTGAGAAATGGGATTCATTTTTGAAAGTTCAATACAAAACACATATACATTCTTTTGTAGCGTTGATAAAACTGAATTGATGGCCAGCCTACGCTGTGTTAAAAACAGATTTCCGTCACTTGAAGAACAAGAATTCATCAACAATTTACATTCTTCGGACTATGTGTGAAATAAGTAAATATTTTCTTTTACGATGACATTTCAATAAAGTAAGAGAGAGAAGAAAGAGAGACACAAGAGGAATAGACAGGTAGATAGATAAATAGAGAGAGATAGATACTTTATTGGGGAAAATAAAGTGCATAGAGGACGTACGTATACGTGAGTTTCTCAAGGCTTAGACTTGAGAAAGCAAACAAAATGAACAATAACAACAACAATAACCATTATTACTAATGAATCATCCTTAGATTTTATGAATGTCGTGGGCTGATGATAATACAATGAAACAACAATTCCAGCCCTTTCTATTTTTAATTATTTGAATTCTTCCAATAATAAGAAACTAGTTTCTAACAAAGTAAGAACAAATGTTGGAATTTGGATAATAGCGACGGCGGGGATGGGGTGGTGGTTACATGTTGAACTTTAGAAAAGGTTTGTAGATTCCCTTCGTTCCGTTTTATTAACTGTATTTTGCGAAGAGTATTTTAGCTGCTCACTTTGTCTCGCCGAAAGACGACGTCAGCTGACAGAGATTGCCTCTGTAGTATGTATGTATATATGTATGTATGTATGTATGTATGTATGTTGGAGGTCTGAAAAGACATGTTAAGGGAGTGCATATGTTGGCACCTGTTTCTCCTGCCAGCCAGCACAGTTGTCTAGTATGGGATAAAATGTGTAAAAGCTTGGCTGGGCTTAAAAGCCATATATGGGCATCACATGGAAACAATCAGGAATCATTTCCGTTATTCTTCCTGGCAATGGCTTTTCTAGTGTAACGAGGATACGGCTGTATGTATGTATGTGTGTATGCATGTATGTATGTGTGTATGTATGTATGTATGTATGTATGTATGTATGTATGCATGTATGTATGTATGTCATCATTCAGTTTTATTTCAAGAGTTCTTGCCAATAAAGAACTGGTTTCTAACCTAGAACCATGGAATTTCAACATCAACAGGGTATTTACGTATGTATGTATGTATGTACGCACCTATGTATGTATGCATGCATGTATGTATGTGTAAGTATACCCTCTAGAACACATCAGCTTCTTAATTTGATCTTCAAAATAATCCTTTCTGAGCAGTCATTTTTCGTTGTTCTGACAAGTGGAGTTATGCTTTTGTTTGCACGAGATCTTTATAACTATTTTCATGTGATAACAGTAGTGAATCTCACATTGATCTTGACTGAAAAGAAGTTTCTTGAATGAATGATATCAAAAGAATAACCAAGCATTTAACAACGTTGATAATTGTAGCAATAACGCAGGAGACAGCGTTTATCGTTAATTGAATAAAAAGCGTCACCCACCTTTGTGCACTTCATGCCAGATCTCTATATATCTTTATGTCGAATTTATACGCTAGTTTGAAGGTACTATAAATTAACAGACAGCCGGTTGTTAGTGGCATCAATGCATTTATAAATTAGTTATACAGGAATGGCTATAAAAATATAGATGTCAGTTTTCTTATGGTTGTTTCTTTTATGTGTCCAAAGATCACGAGAAAGAGCCTCATGCCTTGAAGTGGCTGTGTCAACCGATGCTTGACGTTTCAGAGCTTTTCTTACCGTCTGCGCTTAGTAGTTTTGAAGTGAAAGACAGTCCATGCATTCCAGAGGGCTGTTAAGCCATAACGAGGTGAAGTGGTGAACGCAGGAGAAACGAACTCTGAGAAGAGACAGGTAAAAGCATGTCTTGTCTTTGGGAAGGATGTGGAAGAAAGAAAGTTAGATAGCCGTTGGTCACGTATGAGCAACGAGAGAGTCATGGAGGAAGAGTGAGAGAGAGGGAAAAACGGAACGATGAAGGGGAGAGGAGAAGAATAGGGAAAGGGTGGGGGAGGAAACCAGAATGGAAGAAGAACAAGAGAGGGAGATAGATAGAAAGAATAGAGATAGAAGAAGAGTGCGCATCGGAATTATTAAGATAAAACTTACTTGGAAATGGATGCGTGGCATACATGCATAGGTTGTGCGCGCGCGTGTGTGCGCGTGCGTGTGTGCGCGTGCGTGTGTGTGTGTGTGCGCGTACGTGCGTGCGTGTCTGTGTGGTTGTGCGATGAGGACTCAGTAGATGTATAAAGTGAATTATCTGCTCCATTATTAACATACAAGTGGCTGAGTATTCCGTGGACACACACACACACACACACACACACAGATATATGTTTGCATGTGTGTGTGAGTATGAATGTGTGTGAATGTGTATGTGTGTGTGTGTGTGTGTGTGTATGTGTGTGTGAGAGTGAGTGTGTGTGTGAAACGACGTGTATAACATTTATTATGTGCATCCAAAGGTCGAACGCCGCTATCTGTAATATATATATGTCTACACACACACACACACACACACACACACACACACACACACACA
>NC_068992.1:3760508-3763552 GCF_001194135.2 Octopus bimaculoides
GGTGAGGTCGATGAAAAGGGCGCGAGGGGCTACAAGGGAAACAAGCAATGGGTGGAAGAAAGAGAAGGGACACATCGGCTAAAAGGTTGTGTGTGTGTGTGTGTATGTGTGTCTATGTGTGTGTGAGCGTTTGTTTGCATACACACACATAAACAGACAGACACACACGCATATATATATATATATATATATATATATATATATATGCAAGCATACGCGTATACATACATACATACATGCATACATACATACATATATGCATGCATACATATATACGTATAGACACATACACACATATACACACTTATTCTTTTACTTGTTTCAGCCATTTGACTGCGACCATGCTGGAATACCGCCTTTACTCGATCAAATCGACCCCAGAACTTATTCTTTGTAAGCCTGGTACTTATACTATCGGGCCCTTTTGCTGAACGGTTAAGTTACAGGGTCGTAAACACACCAACATCGGTGTCAAGTGATGGTGGTCGGGGACAAACACAGACACATAAATACACACACACACGCACACAGACACACGCACATGCACATGTATATATGTGACGGGTTTCACTCAGTTTCCACCTACGAAATCCACTCACAAGGTTTCGGTTGACACGGGGCTATAGTAGAAGACACATGTCCAAGATAAGTAAGTACCAGCGGAGGGAGGGAGGGAGGTATCGTGATGAGAAGAAGCGTGTGATAGCGGTGGCGGCGGTGGTGGTGGAGGTGGAGGTGGGGGAAGTGGTAGTTGTAATGGTAGGAAGAGGAGGAATTATTGGTAGGGAATTTGGTGGGGAATTTGGTGGTATTGGGAGAGAAGTGGTAGAGGAGGGAGGAAGGTGTGATGCTGGTTGCTGTGGGTAGTAGTGACAGAAAAAAGAGAAGGAACTTTGATAGTGAGAGGGGGTAAGGGTGCTGGCTGAAGATTGGAAAAGGGAGGGGGTGTGATGGAGAGACACACAGACAAGCATAAGTGACAATTAATCTTCGTTTACCTGGAAAAAAAAACGAGGTGAGGAGGGAATATGAAAGAATATTAATTGGTTGTGCGGTTGTTCTGTTTTTGGTGTGTGTGGGGGAGTGTTTGCGCGTGTACATAATATATAATATATATATGTATTATATATATATATATATATATGATTTAAGTTATAGAACGAAGTTCGACAAATTCAATTATATTTTTTAATAAATGGAGGAGATTAGATGTTGACATGGGATAAAATATTTATTCAATTCGGTAGACAATTATTTCGCACAGAAAGACAATAAATTCATTTTAAGAATCTGATTTGTCAAAGAGAACTCATTAGTAGCGCAATAAGAAAAATTAAAAACTTAATACAGAAAAAGAGGACTTTGGAATTGTGTTGGTATTGCGTTCTTACGAAATTTTTCTTTTGGAAACTACTCAGATTAAAGTACGAATCTACTTTCAAGCCTTTTAAAAAAGTATATATTGTTTTTGCGTTCTGAGTTCAAATTCCATCGAGGTCGACTTTGCCTTTCATCCTTTCGGAGTCGATAAATTAAGTACCAGTTGCGTACTGGGGTCGTGTAATCGACTCATCCCTATCTCACCAAAAAATTCAGGCCTTGTGCCTTGAGTAGAAATGATTATTATAGGGCGGCGAGCTGCTAGAATCGTTAGTACACCGGGTGAAATGGCTTAGCGGCGTTTCATGTCTTTACGTTCTGAGTTCAAGTTCCGCCGAGGCCGACTTTGCCTTTCATCCTTTTGGGGTCGATAAATTAAGTACTAGTTACGCACTGGGGTCAATCTAATCGAGTGGCCTCTCCTCCACAAAAATTTCGGGCTTTGAGCTTAGAGTAGAAAAGATTATTATTATTATTAAGGCGGCGAGCTGACAGAAACGTTAGCACACCGGACGAAATGCTTAGCGGTATTTAGTCCGTCGCTACTTTCTGAATTTGGCTTTCATCCTTTCGGGGTTTGATATAACACGTATCAATTGAGCACTGGGGTCACTTCAATCGACTTAACCCCTCCCCTGAAGTTTTTGAGCCTGTGCCAAAATTTGAAATCAATATTTAACGAGTTACTGAATCAGCAGTCTTTTTTTTTTTAACTCTCCTCTCACTTCTCATACTCCGACTTGTCTATATTTTTATATACACAAATACTGGGATGGTGGTATTTATATATCACAACTTCGTCATTCTACAAGAAGACCTTTGCTGTCTCCCTGGTAACACCATTCTCTGTTACAACGATTGCTATTTCGACTGTTAGCGGCAACACATGCACTAGTAGTAGCAGTAGTAGTAGTAGTAGTAGTAGTAGTGTTTATGTATTATTGTGATTAATGGTTCTATTTAAGATAGGTTTTGTTTATGTGGTCATTGTCACTACTAGGAGACATGCCACAAACTTCATTGTTTACCTTCTCTTATTTTCAAATCAATTCCGCTTGATGACGATGGTGATGATGATGATGATGATGATCATAATAAACATCATCATCATCATCAGCGCCCTATTATCAATCATCATTAACAGCGAAGCAACACGTGCATAGATTTATGGCCGTCTGTGAACGTACGAAGTCATTTTTCATCTTCCACTTTGCTGTAAATTCACATGCAACGCTATCGGCCCGGTCGGAAGCTCGTACAGTTATAAATACACATAATTGGTAATATATGCATATTATACATATATACATACATACATACATACATGTGTGTGTGTGTGTCACGTTCTCTCGTTCTCTGTCTGTATAAATATATATAAATATATAAGCGCGCGCATGTGTATAATACCTTTATTATTTTGTGTGTAGATTTAGCAAGGTACATTTATATGCGTATGTATAGATTATAATTCTTATATATTCGTATGTATGTCATATTCTTCAAAAAGAAATCCTTTTAATTAATGTGTCTAACTTAATACACTTTGTGGTATGTATAGATATTAAAAGTATGCGCAGGTGTGTGTGTGTCTGTGTGTATATTAGTATGTGTGTATATGTACGTGTGGATATATATATATATATATATATATATATATATATATA
>NC_068992.1:3763814-3769851 GCF_001194135.2 Octopus bimaculoides
TGTATATATATATGTATACACACATGCATATAAATGTATACATATATGTGTGTGTGTGTGAGTGTGTGCGTGTGTGTGTGTGTGCGTGCGTTTGTGTGTGTGTGCGTGCGTTTGTGTGTGTATGTGTGTGTGTGTGTATTTGTGTATGTGTGTGTGTGTGTAAATAGAACATACTGGCGGCCGTCGTTTACGACGACGCGGGTTTCAGTTGATCCGACCAACGGAACAGCTTGCTCGTGAAACTAACGTACAAGTGGCTGAGTACTCCACCGACACGTGTACCCTTGACGTAGTTCTCAGGGAGATTCAGCGTGACACAGAGTGTGACAAGGCAGGCCCTTTAAAATACAGGTACGACTCATTTTTGCCAGCTGATTGGACTTGAGCAACGTGAATTAAAGTGTCTTGCTAAAGGCTGCAAGGAGTCGCCAGGAATTGAACTCACGACCTCGCGATCGTGAACCGATTGCACTAACCACTAAGCCACGCGTGCTTTATTTAACTTTGCATTTGAGCGAGGAATTGGTGGAAGCGTTAGAACGTCGGAAAATGCTATACCATATTTTTTTCGGATCGTTACCGTTCTCAGTTCAAATCTTACCGAGGTCGATTTTGTTTCTCATCCTTTCGAGGAAAATGAAATGAATATTAGTTTACGCACCGGGATCAACGAAATTCATTATCATTGGACCAAAATTAGAAACAATTATTTAATTTTGCGAAAACATGGTGGCGTGGTAGAATCGTCAGAGCGTCGGAAAATTCTTTGCAGTATTTCTTCCGACTGCTAGTGTTTTGAGTTCAAAACCTGTTAAAGACAATTTTATTATTCATCCATCCGGGGTTGTTAGCATAACGTTCTAGCCAAGAAATAGAGGTCAATGCAATCGATTGATCTCACCCTCCTCTTCAAATTTCTGTACTAAAATCATGCTGTGTCTGTAGATGGACATATTAAGAGATACAGCATAATACACACGCACGCACACACACACACACACACACACACACACACACACACACACACACATGTATATATTATGTGTGCGTGTATGTGTGTATATGTTTGCATGGGCGTGTGTGTGTGAGTTGTGTGTGTTACAGGCTTAAATACGATTTTCCGGTGCAGAAGATTTAATATAATCCGGAAATGCGAAATTGCAGTTATGTTTGATAGCTTCACCTTGTTACAAAGAACCTGTCTATACACCTGTGGTTCTTCACTCTGAAGTGAGAACATTTACATCAATTTGGCTGCTGAGTAGATTTGTGACAACACGGGTCCAGTTTCAGTTCTGCTACAGTCCTTCTCGGGCACACGTCTTCCACTATAGCCCCAGGACAGCCAAAGTTTTCTGAGTGGATTCAATAGTAGAAGGAACTTAATTTATCGACCCCGAAAGGATGAAAGGCAAAGTCGACCTCGGTGGAATTACATTTTGGCACAAGGCCAGCAATTTCGGGGGATGGAATAAGTCGAGTACATCGACCACAGTGCTCAACTGGTTTTCATTTTATCGACCCCCGAAAGGATGAAAAGCAAGTCGACTTCAGCGGAATTTGAACTCAGAACGTAAAGATGAACGAAATACCGCTATGCATTTCGCCCGGCGTGCTAATGTTTCTGCCAGCTTACCGCCTTAATAGAAGGAAATATTGAATATAACTGCGCTGTGTTATGAATGATATTACCAATTATAACAACACAGACAAGAGTATTTTTACAGATAAACGTATACTCATAGCTGTACGCTAGCTTGTTTCTTTCACCAGCTATTTAACGAAAATCATTACGATTTCGGCACCTTTTTTTTATTTGGGAAATTAATGACGAATTTTCAATAGTAAACGAGGAAAGAATCGGACTCACGATTATTTATCATTTCGTTTTTCAGCTTGCGTTAATTTGTGCAAGGTGAACATTTTGCTAGCTCGTCATTAACATCACCGCTCTAAGGAAAACATATATAAGTTTAGTACTTGTACTGAGTATAAATACAGTAGTGGCAAACAGTTACACCCGGAATCGAAGTAGAATAAAGGCTGTGGAATATCCACCAAAAAAATAATTCTCATGGCATATTTGACTTTTTAAATTATGAGCACTTTTTTCGCATGTAAAAACCTTAGAAATATGTACCTCAAATGTTAAAAAAGTAAAACCTGATTTATATATACATAATAACATATAAATATATGTATATATACATACATATACGTACATACCTACATATACATACATACATATATATATATATATATATATATATATTCTTTTTTTATTCTATTTTTTTATATTCGTAACAGTGAAGCTGTATAATATTTAAACTTTAATTCTTGATTTACACTGTCTGTCTGTCTGTCTGTCTATCTGTCTGACTGTCTGTCTGTCTGTCTGTCTATCTCTCTCTCTCTATCTATCTATATGTGTGTATATCTATCTATCAAAATATAAAATACATACATTCATATATATATATATATATATATATATATATATATATATATATACATATGTGTGTGTTGTGTGTGTGTGTGTGTAAGTATAAATAAAGATGTGTGTATACATATGTGCATACATATGTGTGGGTGTATGTGTACGTGTATGTGTGTGTGTGTATGTGTGTAATGGTTGGATATTATGAAAAGATTTACCAGCTGTAAATTCACTAAACGCTGAATTATCAGTCTGCTTAAACGGATAACAATTCACATTTGGACACTTAAGAGAGAGAGAGAGAGAGAGAGAGAGAGAGAGAGAGAGAGAGAGAGAGAGAGAGAGAGAGAGAGAGAGAGAGAGAGAGAGAGAGAGAGAGAGAGAGAGAGAGAGAAAAGGAGAGAGAGAGAGAGAGAGAGAGAGAAAAGGAGAGAGAGAGAGACATTGAGAAAGTGAAATCAGATAAGTCAATATGTTAAGTGGATTCTCAACATGAAGACTTAACCGTTATTGCAATTGTAATGTTTTAGGAGATTCAAAGTTACACAACAGAGAGATTCTGAACAGTTGTGTCAACACACACACACACACACACGCATATACATAAGTATATACATATATACGCATATGTGTGTGCATGTGTATATATATATATATATATGTGTGTGTATATATATATGTGTGTATATATATATATGTGTATATATATATATATATATATATATATATATATATGTATATGTATATTTACACATACATACACATATATGTGTATGTGTGTAGGTGTGTGTGTTTGAGTGCGCGTGTGTGCTTATGTACTTGCGTGGGTATGCGTGTTTGCGCTAGATAAAGACCTTGACTAGTGGAAAAATAATTTTCTCCATTACGAGCAGAATTTCTGGGAATTTTCTTCCACTTGTCTCAAGGCCATCATATATCATTTCAGATATTTACCCACTTTAATTCGGTTCTAGCCAATACATACATCCAGCTATAAGTCTTCACTTCCTTTTTTGATGAGCAATTGTTAGTGGTTTTCTTTCAGCGTAGCAATTTCATGCTTCGAAATTGCAACGTTCATGTAACTGCTGACAGTAAAATCCAACAATTGTTGCTCATAAAGAGACACAGTCTACGCTATCCAAACTATATTCTTTTCTACTCCAGGCACAAGGCCCGAAATTTTGGGGGAAGGGGGCAGTCGATTAGCTCGACCCCAGTACGCAACTGGTAATTAATTTATTGACCGCGGAGGAATTTGAACTCAGAGCCTAAAGAGTAAGAACAAATATTGCAACTCAGTATTTCTTTTCTAGAGAGTTACTTCTCTCGTCAGACGATGTCTGTTGACAACACACGCAATTTCGTGTTCGTGAGGGACTTTGAGACACTAATGTTTCGACATGGTTGTATCACTTCAGCTCACTAAATTTAAACAGGAACAGTAGTCGTTCTTGTTTATAGAGTTAAACAAATAAAATTTGTGGTGATGTGTATGGATGTCTGGCAGGTCAATAACAAATTATTAGGAGCACATAAAAGAGCGAGAAATAAAGCCCTCACGCTTATATTCATACATAATATGTTGCCATAGATTTGAACGTGAATATGGTAATCGCTGTTGTGTTTCCTATTCGGAGAAGAACTTCTCCCTTCTGATAATGTGTTGATCTGTCGTAGGAAACCTTTGAGACACCGGTGTTCTGACGTTTATATTACTTCAATCAAAGCTAATCCCAGATGTCTGACCTGAAACAAGAATAGTCATTCTTATTTAGAGAACTCAGCAAACAAAATTATTCACTGATGTATGCTAAAGTCTAAGATATATGAATCTAAGAAAGCAATGAAAATAGTCACTTCCTCAAGATAAGAACATTAAAACAATGAAAAAACAAACAAACAAATATAAAAACGAAAATTTTTTTGTTGTTTTTTATAATTAACATTTTTATTTCCAGTTTTCGCGGTTATGATTTAAGACAGCACGGTCAGGGGACCGTGAAGTTTTGTATAAAACAAGTGGAATAATAAATAAATAAATAAATAAATAACAAAGAAAGAAAAGAGAGAGAAGAGATTGTTGATCATACTAAGATTTGTCAAATACGGAACTGACAATATCTGTGAATGTCTCGCAGTGGGGTTTCGTGATTCTGTTAGAGTTTTTTGCTGAAGGTTTTCGTGTCTTGATGAGAGTTCGTTGACTGAGAACGAATTAATTTCACACTCCAATCTAGTTATGTTCTCCATCCCATAAATATCTCAGTTATGCGTCAGTTATTCATCATGACATATTTATAAACTTTCTCTATGAAATTAGAATTAAACATAAAATTAGAACAAATCTTTTTAGCTCAAGAGCACAGATTTATTAGCAGAGAGAAAACCAATTATGTGACTAAAATTATGATGCCTTGCTTAATAGAATTAGCAAGATAAATTTAGAGAAGTGATTCCAAACCAAAATTGAAAACATGTAGCTCATAAGGTTTATTGTGAGAAGAGCATGTAGCTAGTTCTAATTTATTTGCTTCTTAACTTCCGAAATTGGTTTGTTTTGCTTAGACGCAAACAAACCAACGCGGAACTCAGTAAAAATGAAGCATTTAGCAACAGTATCGGTGAGTTACGTGAAATGGAAAAGAATTAGCTGAGTATCGAAACTGTAGCGCAAACCGTTGATGCAGACTGTAGAACATGTAGCAAATTAACCGCAGCCACATGTTCTACGGCAATTAATACAGGAACCCAAAGACTAACAAAAGGTGCGTAATAAGATGTACATGTTTGCATATCTATGAAGAAGATGAATCGGGTGAAAGATGAAGAGAGGAGATTGAGGGGGAAGAAGAGGGGAAGAAGAAAGGGTAAAGTTACCATTACGTAGAAGAAAACCGAAAGACTAAAGGTAGTTTTTTTCAAAATTAGAGACGTACACATATATGGCTAATCATGCTAAAATGCATACAACCATATAAATTCATGCACATATATACACATACGCTCACTCACTCACTCACACACACACACACACACACACACACACGCACGCGCGCGCGCGTATTCTGCACCAAATAAAAGTGACTGAATATGAATATTTAATCTAACAAATCTTGCCTATGGCAGTCCACACATACATACACACGCAGAGAGAGACTCCTCGACACACATACACACACACCGTACACACACGCACACACAAACATACACACACACACGCACGCACACACAAACGTCTCAATCACATTCTTATAATGTCCCAGATTTAATCAACTACCTGCTGTCAACTTCGAACCAACGTTTACCTCATGAATTCATTATGCAAAATTGAAAACATCGCACGTATTACTTTCCTCCTTTGTGGTTCATTCCATCTTTTCTTTGCTTTTCCCGCACACTAATTTCTTTCTTTCTTTCTTTCTTTCTTTCTTAAAAGAGTATTCCTAGTTTATAATGATGACACATACACACATATACGTATGTATGTGTATATATTATATATATATATATATATACATATGAATATGTATGTATATATATATATACTCATATATATATGCATATATATAGTCATATATCTATATCTATATCTATATA
>NC_068992.1:3770493-3774583 GCF_001194135.2 Octopus bimaculoides
AGAGAGAGAGAGAGAGAGAGAGAGAGAGAGAGAGAGAGAGAGAGAGAGAGAGAGAGAGATAGAGAGAGAGAGAGAGAGAGAGAGAGAGAAAGAGGGATATACATATAGAGAGAGACGATCATAGTAGAGTTTAAAGACAGTGGTAGAGTGGTAGAGTTTAAAGACAGACAGACAGGTAAATAGATAGATTGATAGATAGACAGATAGATAGACTGATAGATAGACAGATAGACAGATAGTCAGATAGATAGATAGACATACAGACAGACAGATAGATAGATAGATAGATACAAAGAAACAATTTTGAATGTATCCAATTCGTTTTGTTTTTCGACCAAGGCGAAAGCAATTAGTTCAAGTTTCGAATTCAAGCGAGTGATGTTTTACCGTTTACTTTTTCACTTCTTTTAGTCAATGGGCTTCGACCATGCTGGAGCATAACCTCGAAAGTTTTATTCGAACAAATCGATCCCAGTATCTAATTTTAAGTCTGGTGGTCATTCCATCGGCTCCTTTTGTCAAACTGCTAAGTTACGGTGGAGTAAACAATCCAACATCTGCTGATAAGCGTGGTGGTGGTGGTGAATGGAAACAGCATAGAGACAAAGGCACACACACACACACACACACACACACACACACACACACACACACACACACACACACACACACACACACACACACACACACAAATACGCGCGTGTATCTGGTAGTTTCCGTCAACCAAATTCTCTCATAAGGTATTGGTCAGCCCGGATCGATAGTAGAAGATACTTTCCAAAGCGCCGCGCAGTAGGACTAAATCCAAAACCACGTGACTGCAGAGGGAACTTCTTAACCTCATTTTCCACTAATATCTATTTTCTTCTTTATGTGTCATTCATACTTTGGGCGTCTGTAAGCTGCAAATGGGTGAGTTCCGTTCACCTGGTGTTGACTTGCTTGTTTCAGGGCTCTTATTATTAATCTCGTGAAACAAATAGAAAATGAACAGCACTAAATGTGTCCCCTTCATAGAATCATCGACAACTTATCGATCCCCGTCATGTCAATTTCTTAAGCAAATCAATGTCTGTAAATTTTGGCACAAGGGCAGCAAATCTGGGGTGAGGGTGGGGTAAAGTCGATTGCATCGACCCCAGTTTATTAGTGATACTTATTTTATCGATCCCGAAAGTATGAAAGACAAAGTCGACCCCGGCGGAATCTCATCATTCCGGCGTCAATAAAATAAATACCAGTCGAATACTGGAATCGATGTCCTCGATTTCCACCTTTCCCCACAATTGCTGGCCCTGTGCCAAAATTTGAAATTAATAATACAATATTTTGGCTCAAAGACAATAATTCTGTCATTCTTTGGTATTGTTAATACCTTTTAACAAGAGATATTTTAAGGAAATTTAATTAAAATGCTTATTGAAATTGATAAATAACAATAAAAATTCAGTTGTATTAAATTGATGCAGTCAGCATATTTAAATAAAATATGTGTTTGGTGAATATCAATTATTACATTGCTATTTGGCTGGAAGTCAGTGTAATTTAGCTTTAAATAACGGCATTCTTCCTGATTTAGTCCGCTTATAATTCAAGATCGTTTCAGGTGTTTATCCATCTCTTGCAAAATTACCTAGACATGTCAGTGTTCAATACTGACCATTTTGCAGACACCCACATTGAACGATAAATTGGCACTAGTAAGATACTGGAATAACAATAGAATTTATACTTTCTTTTGCGTCATAGCAACAATATGAATCGAAAGTTGTAGACAAGCTACCAATGACCAAAGTAGTTTGTAAATTCGAGTGCAGGTAAGAAAGTCGTAAACTTCACGACTCCAACTATTACATTATTGTACACTCCTCTACTTGCTGACTATGCATTTATATGAAAGAACCTCTGTAATGTATTAGGTACTACGATACAATACGAATGCAAACGAGGTAGGAAAATATTGGTAGATCATACATCTATATACTGCATGAGCACTTCACAAAAGTAGACTACTGTTCATAGGAGTAAACACATAGAACAACACAAGGTATACACACTGACTACTCAATTTGGCATGCCATTAAAACTCCAGTTTGAAATGCAGTTGAACATGTAATGTTGAGACTGCCTTTCTGAAGCTGCTAGGTGTGGCTTCTCCTTGAGCAAATAAGTACAGACCAAAACAGAAATGAAAAGGCAAACCGTTTGTCAAGACTTGACAAGGCCTCAACCTGTGTGTTCTTTTCCGATTATAGTGTTGTATGATCATTCTTCCTTCAGTCCCTATCCACCATTGAAACTGGTAACATCTGTTTCCCCTCGCCATAGATCATACTCAAACTATTCTCTCTTTCTTGATTCTACTAATGGACCTAACCGGTGTTCTTCATTTGTTCACGGCTCTACCTAGTGTATACCTATTTTAACTGGATTTTTAATTGGATTTTTCTTACCTTTGTCGACAAAATGAACTATAATGACATTGATAAATAATATTCCTTCACTGTTACATCTATTTAACCTCTCCCTTCTCCGATGGTGGAATACTCGACTTATAAAATCTTCGTTCGGCACGATGTTCCAACAGCTTGGATATTCTAGAAACAGCTTTTAGAGATAATGTATGTCTTTTTATTATATATTTAAATTAAATTGTCAAGTCTTGATAAACGGTTTGCCATTTCGATTCCGCTTCAATTTAGAAATATACATACATACATGCATGCATATATATATATATATATATATATATATAGAATACGAGAATTTTAATGGAGATAAAGCTCCAGTATAAAACACAACTGTTTTTTTTTTATGTGAGCTAAAGATTAATAAAATTTGGTATAAGAGAAACATTTCAGATATTTGTCTTAAACATTCAGACAAGCAAATTCATAATTCACATGTATGGCATGAGATATTATTCCGTTCATATAACCACATATTTATAGTAAGACATAGGGGAAGAAAACACAGAAATATAATAATATAAACATAAAAAATATAAGGAGTATCATGAAAGTAAAAAAATGTAGTTAGAATAGATTAAAGGAGCCGATTGAAAATTGAAAGGATCAGTCCAAACCTACGGCCGTTTCAGAAAGGTTTTAAGGGGCTGTAGGAAATAATCCAAATTCAACTCCCTGTATAAAAACATTTCCTTCTTCAGGATTTTTTTCTCGTGTTAAAATCCGGTAAGGCATCACATGGGGAAATTTCAGTTAGTCGTTGAGTATTGAATGGATGAATAAGATTAAAAATATAAATGACAAAATAAAACCGGATTAGAGGTTGTGCTACTCTCATGTAGTCTGCTGTAATGAATCCATAAACACATATGAAACATCCGAGAGTATATTTTCCCCTCTGAAGATATTATGCTCAGGTCATATAAATCTAATACTTACTTAATACTTATTAAATATTAATTGAAACAGCTGTAAGGGATAATTATTAATTATTGATTCTGATATCAATATTCCTCAATATTTTTTGTAGCTACCAAACATTTTTCACTGGTTTTAAAAGTCTACAAGTGGATTTATTGGTGACATTTTAGCTTAATAAAACTTGGCGTTTAGTTAAGTATTCTGACATATTATTAATTTTATTTCATTTAGAGCGGTGTTTAGTCTCATCGTCAATATCATTGTATCTATCTGTTAGCTTTCGTAGAAACGGTGTCGTGCAGCAATTTATCACACACAAACGCACGCACGCACACACACACACACACACACACACATGTATGTATGTATGTATGTATGTGTGTGTGTTTGTGCACGCGTGCATGCGTGCATGTGTGTTCGTGTGCTTACATATATACACATGCGTACAAAGCACACACGAACACATAGATGCACACGCACACGCACTCCATCCCCACAGGAAACAAAAAGTAAAGTTAGAAATAATAGAATGAAATAGTGTGATATAAGTGAGAGAAAGAGAGGGAGAGGGAGGGAGAGATAGAGAGAGGGGGAAAGGGAGAGAGAAGGAGAGAGAGTACGCGAAAAGAGAGAAAACAGAATTGAAGAGAGAGAGAGAGAGAGAGAGAGAGAGAGAAAAGAGTTGGAGAGAAAGAGAGAGA
>NC_068992.1:3775995-3784214 GCF_001194135.2 Octopus bimaculoides
AGAGAGAGAGAGAGAGAGAGAGAGAGAGAGAGAGAGAGAGAGATACAGAGACACGAAAAGAAAGCGGGCGAGAAGGAGTGAGAGAACGAGAGAAATATTAAAACGAGAAAAGTGTTAAAAAGTCTGACGTCAAATAAGTCAGCGTCGAATGAGCGACGCCAAATAGGCAGCGGCAAAAAGGCTATGCCGAAAAGCCTCATTCACTGGAGAACTAACAGAGATGTGTCTAGACATTTAGGAATGTTATCATGGCTCAACATCATCACTGCATCTTTGAGAATTTCGTAACTGAGTCAAAGCTCGGTTTCCTTATAATTCACATTTTTGGAAGATGCTTTCTGATTTTCCACGAAGAACAAATGAGTCTGATTTTTCTGTCTTTCTCTCAGCCAAGTGCATACCCTTCCGATTTCCTCAACAAAAAGGACAGTGTTTTCTGAAAGTACATACATCACAGAGAAACCGTCTCCTTAAAGTACGCCCTGTGTACTTTATTTTCTTATTTTCTTATCAGTCACAAATGTTGTCATATAAGTTTGTATACGTATGTATATGTTTGTGTGTGCATGTATGTATATATTATGCATGTATGTATGTATGTATCTATATGTATGTGCGTATGTGTATGTAAATAGGTATTTGTATGTATGAATTTATGCGTGTATGTATGCGTGTGTATGTGTGTATGTATAGGTTTGTATGTATGTATATACATATATATACATACATACACACACACACATATATACAGGTATTCGTATGTATTTGTATGGATGTAAGCATTTACGTATGTATATATGCGTGTGTGTGTGAGAGTGTGTATATATGCGTGTATATGCGTATGTATATGCGTGTGTATATGCGTATGTGTGTATATGTGTGTATATGCGTGTATATAATGTGTGAATCAATATATATGGGTAGAAGAAAGAAGAAAAAGAACTGAGGTTTAAGGATTGGCAAAAATGTAAAAAATTCAGTAAAAAAGTATTCGTTTACGTAAGGGGGAGACGAGTTCTGTGGTTTATCGGGGTGGGTCTTCTAAATTTATTTTAGAAATGTATACGTGAACGCACACACACACACACACACACACACACACACACATACACACACACACACACACACACACACACACACACACATACACACACACACACACACACACACACACACACACACGCACGTACAAACACACATAAAGACACACATATACACACACAGAGACACATACATATAGACGAGCACATACATATAGACACATATACATAAATACATACAAAGTCAGACATATATCTACACACAAGCACTCACATATACACAAGCACATATGCGAACAAACACACACATACATATACGTATACTCAAGCTAATGCCCATATACAGAAACACACACATACATGCTCGCAAGCACAAACACACACATGTACATGTACTTAAACGCATATACTAACAAACATACGCACTTCTACATTTACACAAACTCATACACACACACAAACAAACACACACACATTGCGCGCGCGCACACACACACACACACACACACAGAGGAACATGTCAGTTATAGTTTTTCATTCATCGGTAGTGATGACGTAGGCACTTTCTAACCAATCAGAACGATCGATATGAAGTGTGTCTGTTGTTATTGTTATTGTTACTGAGGTTGCCCATTGTTGTAATTGTTGTTGATTTTTTTTAGCTTATTTTAAGCATGAACAATTGCGCTGTCTGTTACACCTATCTGAGAAAGCCAGTTACGGGTTCATTGCGTTTCTGATGTCGACTGTGACAAGGGAGTGTTTATAACTTAGGACAGAACACACACCATAAAGTACTTCGTTTCAAAGCTCTGAATTTTTCGGCTTCGTCCTCTGAATCAGAACTTCTTTTACCATTTCAATGAAATGCTTTATCTTTTCTTTTACAATTTGCTTGTTTCATTCATTAAGCTGCGGTCAGGCTGGGGCACTATCTTGAAGGGGTTTAATCGAACTAATCGACCATAGTACTTACATTTGCTATATTACAGGAACATAAACAAACCAACGCAGTTTGTCAAGTTGTGGGGAGCAATGACAAACACAAAAATTCACATACATACATACACACTCATGCGCATTTATTTTTATGTTCAGATGAATTTGATGGGTTACTCTTTACGATTGTAAAGTACAAATTTATTGTTCTTAAACTTCGAAATGTCTGTTGACAATACTCTTGTTTAAGAATAATGTGTGTGTATATATATATATATATATACCTAATATGTAAATCCCGTTCTTTCTGTCTGTCTTTTTGTGCGCTTATAACTCGAGTATTGTTCATCCGATCGCGCTGAAACGTGGATAAAAAGATTTTCAAAATTGTCAGTTTCAAAGTGAGAATCGCTATTTTTGTAATCCTTATGACCTGTCCATAGGATAATTAAAACTTCCATAACACCGCCCAAGTTAACCCTTTTCACCTATACAAACCGTCCAATGGACGGGGCGGGGTGCGTTTGCTAGTATATATACACATATTGGGGTCGATAAAATAAGTACCAGCGGAGCACTGAGGCCTATGTAATCGATTTACCCGAAATCGCTGGTCTTGTGCTAAAACTTGAAGTCAATATTAATACAAGCACTCATACGTACATATACGTATGTACACGTTTGGCCTTCTCGATGAAATAATAACCAAAAGTTAAAATGAAACGATGCCGCCTATTTTAGGTTATTTTCCAATAAAAAAAAAAAAGAAAATGACAATAAAAGAGTAAAATTGCTATAGAATTTTGTCCTCGTGTTCTTTAGTGGCTTATACGATGAGGTGAATCATATTTAGAAAACCGAAAAACTAATGTTCATTCTGTCTTTATTCTTTCTTCCTTTCAATTACATTTCGTCTCTTCAGTTTTGATTTTAGTAAGATTCTTCCATAAAACCGTTTTTATTAAAGTTTGTTATCATTTCTATTGATTTATGTAATTATACGTAAATTAAAATGACTTCTGTATTCGGCTTCGTGGCTCTCTGTGAAGAAAATTAATATTTGTCTATTTTTCAGGCTGACAAGAATTGTTTCAGGAACATTAATATCTACGATTTAAGCATTTTATTCACAGGCAAAAATGAAAAAAGCCATCAGACTCAATAAGGAAATTTATTCATAAGAAATATTAGACACGGGAGAAAATGGCGCTGAAGTTAAAAGACAGGGAACAATAAGAGATATATTCGAAGGAATAAAACACTAGAGAATCAAGGAAACAGTTTTCGGTAGAGAGATAATCCTGGTAATGTGTGTAATGTTTACATACATACATACATGCATGCATCCATACATACATGTATACATACATTCATACATACATGCATACATACATGCATGCATACATAAAAGCATACATACCTGCATGCATATATACATACCTACTATATATATATATATATATATGTATGTATGTATGCATGTATGTATGAATGTATGTTTACATGTATTGTATATTTGAAGAATAGATGAAGGATTAAAATTAATCGGAGGACATGCTAAGTATGTCTATCTGCTGGAAATAACAGTCAAAACTCTTATTTAAATCGCCAAAATTCACTGATGATAACTACAGAAATCAACCATCCGAAGGCAAACGGGCTAAGACAATCTCCCAACGTACATACAAGTATATCGAACACACACACACACACACACACACACACACACACACACACACACACACACACACATATATATATATATATATATATATAACGGCTCTAGTATAACTCCTTCACAATCAGTTTAGAAACTTTTCATCCCACTCTCGTGCATTAATTCGTAGGTAATTAGTTAATGAAACAAGCTCTACACCGTCTTGACGCCTGGGTGTGTTTTTATTCGGGTTCTCAATGCGAAAGGGTGTAAAATTGCCCAGTAGGGAATGGTTCAGATCTTTTGCTATGTCATTTTTGCTGAGTAAGAACAGAACGGATAGCGTCATAATACGAAACAGTGTGTATGAGCTGAAAAGATCGTTAACGATTACCTGCGACTAATTGATTACCCGGAAAAATTTGAATAGCTGACAACAGAATCACATCTAGATGTAAGTATATTACATTTATATACTATATTTATATATATGTATACTACATATATACCCAAACACGCACAGACACAGATATACACACACACATATATGCTCAAACGCATATGTACAACAAATTTACGTGCGCACGAACACAAATATATACACATACGTACATAGACACACACACAAGCATACGCACACACACGTGTATATATAGATTAAAATGTATTTGATTTATGTCTACACGCATCACATTGGCCCAGCCATCTTTCGAAGAAGCAGTAATGCACGCCGTCCACACTGCGTCGTGAAGAGTAGTATATGAAGTTCTATAAACAGAGATGACGGATAAACAAACTATTGTTGGAAACAGAGAGAGGGAGAAAGAGAGAGAGAAGGGGAAAGAGAGAAAGAGAGAGAAAGAGATAAATGCATATGTGGGCATAGGACGTCACGAAACATGTACAACAAAAAATACGAAGTACATGGAATATGAGCTATTTTCTTCGAACAACGAAAGGGACAAATGGAAAACAAGACAAACAACATAAAGAACGACCCTTCATCAGTTGTTGCCTGTTTTTCTACTCTTGTATTTCGAGCATAGATAGATAGATAGATAGACACACAGATACATACATACATACATACATACATACATACATACATAATACTTACATACATACATACATACATGCATACATACATTCATACATACATATATTGTTTCTCTGTTTCAATCAAATCTCAGCGATGTTGTCATAGAACAATATGATCGCTAAGCATCAATCACACTTCACTCCCCAAGTTTAGTAGAAATAATTGGATAACAGAATCCTATCTTCTTTCCTACTTCTTAAGGAAAATAAGTGTCATTAGATTATCTTAGAGGTTTAAGAGATACTATGGATTAATATATGGATTGGAATCCCCACCCAGGCGCACATTGAGATAACATTGGAGTTTCTAGGGAATGTACTTTTAGGATTCACAAAACATCTAAGTTAAGAGATCGTGAGAGAGTATTTCTTTTGTTCTATTTCTGTGACTCGATACAGAATATTTCAAGCTACTCCTTTGATTATCTTACCACAAAAGGAGATAATTGAAACGAAGAAGATTCAAAGATCGATCAACAAATAAATAAACAAATATATAAAATAATATGAATATATGAAATCAGATAAAATGAAATATATAAAATAAAATAAAAATCAATGATGTAGTGTTTGAACTATTCGAATCTCTGCAAGATAATGTGATTCTTTTGTATTCAAATAGAGACGGAAGCGATTTATAATCTAGAAAACTAGGACTGGCCAGGGCTTGACCTCTTTCCAAATCGAAATTTTAACCATGCTGACATAAGCTGGAATAATTATTTTGCCTCGAGAGAAAATGATTAAACGACTCAATAAAAGAGTGTCGAGTCTCTGTTCTTCCTTAACTTCTTCTGATGGTCAAAGAGAAGTATGATGCGGTGTGTGTAGGGGATGCTTAATAGTACATTTAACATTTGCTTACTAACACATATATTATAAGCCTACTTAAATATATATATATATATGTGTGTGTATATATATATATATATATATATATATATATGGATATATATGGGTATGTATATATGCATGTATGTATGTACGTGTGTATGTATAGATATATATATGTGTATATATTGTATACACATACGTACATATAAATGTGTTTGTGAGTGTACGCATATACATATATATATATATATATATATATATATATATATATATATATATGTGTGTGTGTGTGTGTGTGTGTGTGTGTGTGTGTGTGTGTGTGTGTGTGTGTGTCTATATATATAAATTTATTTTATGGTTTATTATTGCTTATATTTTGAATTACATTTATATGGAGGTATCAAAATCTTTTAAGTGCTTAGGACTTCAATGGGTCTTAATCCGGCCATGGTCAGCACGATTGGATTCCAATGACTGACAGGTAAAAGATAAAAGATAGAAGATACGTAGTTAAACCGAAATTGGAGAGAAGCAAATAGATTGTTCGATATATATGTGAAAGAGCTAGGCATATGTTTACTCAAAAGTAACTTGCTTAATTATTAATCAAAAACACGCATAAGAGAAATAACCCAGGAGGACTAATTACACAATAAATCGGATAATCAAGTTAAAGGGTTGATGTACAGAAAGACGTGGGTAATAAATTTTTAATTTGTTCAAATTAAAAGTTTTTAGGCTGGAAACAATAAATTAAGAATTATTTCATAGGGCATTCAGTACACCACTCATTAATTTAATTACCTTAATTTTATGCCATTAAACTTTACGATTTATGTCCCTTAGAACTTTATTTTTAATTATGCAAATTACCCTTGGCCTAAAATATACATAAGAATATGCATACATAGGTAAAATCAATTATTGATTATAAATACATGTTCTGCATAATGTAAATGGAGGATAGAGTATCCTATTTGTAAACACTCTGCACATATGTAACGCACAAATCATTAAACCTCCCCCACCTTGCAGAAGAGAGATTAAGACTATTCTTAACATATTTACCCAGTGTTAATCGATTAAAGAGCGCAGCAACGAGGAAAACTTCTACTACTGACATTATATTATACGCTACATTATATATATATCGGCCAGCTATGATCTTTCTTTCTTGGCCTAACTGCCGACCATCAACAGGTCTTGGGTCCATCTCCCATGTTCCTGCCTTTAGGCTTTCCCTTCATACACGCCAGCTCAATTTGAATCGTTCTCAGTCGAAAGATGCCTGTTGTTATTTCTTGTTGTTTGTATTCGTAATTGCGTACCGTGTTCTCCGTTTTGTGCATGTTTGATTTTTTTCGTCTTTGTTGCCGTAATCATTCGCTAGCTTTCTTACAAAGGGGTCTAATGCTCTTAGCTTAGACTTTTCTGGGGGCAGCCAGATCAAACCATCTCAACTGTAAATGTTCGAAATGGTCGTGAGGTCTCAGACATGACTGATGAAAGAAAGCCAAGAACGACCCGTTATCTTTGCCTGTCCTTCTAATTGTTGTTTCTCTTGTCCGCCTTTTTTATAAATATGCCTGCTCAAGTATCATAAAAGCATCAAACTATTAGTAGCTCTTTCGGTTGTGTATTTAAATTGATATATGTGTGTGTGTGTGTATGTGTTTAGTATATATATATATATATATATATATATATATATCCATATATTATTATTATTTGAAACAGTTTCAATCGGTCTCATGCAAATTAATGATTCGTAAGCTTTTTATAGAAACACACACACACAGACACACACACACACACACACACACACACACACACACACAGACACACACATACACACACAATCTGTTTTGTGTGAATGAATTCTCTTACCGTAAACTTTCATTCATTCGTGTTTTATGGTTTGTCATTTTTTTTATCGTTGCTGGAAGAAAAAAAAAAACCCTCACTAAATGACAGCAACAAATAAAAAGAAACAGCATCAGCCTCACCTACATACCAGCACCAGCACCAACACCAACGCCGACTACTCGCCGCACTAGGCCTCACTACATTACACCAAAGGTTTATCGCACCAATCCCTTGTGACCCGATCAATTTCACCCGATCACCTGCTTGTTCGTCTCACATAAAACATCACGATTGAATGGAATGTCAACCCGATTGGATTCATTCATTTTTACGATGAATGACGGGTGGCGGGTTCCTACCTGCTCCTTGTTCATTTCCTCGATGATGACGTCGACAGAGGAGTAGCCGTTGGACAGGTAAGCAACAATAGTAGTACTACTACTGCTACGACTACTACTTTTAGCAGTAATGGTAATAGTAGTTAGTAATGGGGTGGTGGGGGTTATAGATGAGACACGTAAGGTAAAGCAGTAGTTACAAATATATATATATAATGTATATGTGTAACGTATATACATTTTCTAAAAATATTCTATTGTTATTCACTTACTAAGCAATTTCACATCATTAAGGCTTTCATGCACTCCTTCTTTCTTTCTTACTGCCGCCCCCCACCCCTCTGCAATCACATTCACACATTGTCTAATGTACACGCCTACACTAATACATATTTCTAAGTGCAAAATCTGAACGTTATATATATATATATATATATATATATATAT
>NC_068992.1:3784544-3787636 GCF_001194135.2 Octopus bimaculoides
ATATACATATATATATCCATATATACAAATAATATGAGTTTATGCATATATGCGTACATGTATGTACGTACCTACATCTACATGTATATATACATATATATATAGACAAAAAGACGTAGCACAGGCAAAGTATTACTATGACAAGGATTCCGGATTACTTTTCCTGTTTTCTCTTAATTTTTTGAGAGCGGTCGGGTTCATTTTTAGTATTCTCGTTTGTGAGAGCAGTCGAGTTTATTTCAGATATTTTCATTTTAAAAATCATCTCTGGCTAATCGTTGAGAGAACGGTGGGGTTGCCTTGGCGGAGGTTTGCCTCCTTGGCGGAGGACTGCTCTTGTGTGCGTAATGTTATCAGTTGGTTATTGATACCCCAACAAAACTCGTTCCAAAGTGTGTTCCACTATGTGTTTCAAAACAAAGATTTGGTGGTTGAGGCCATTCCAGAATCATAAGCTAGTAAAGACTGCAAAATGAGTTACGTGCAGTGACATATGAAAATCAATGGATTTCCGTCGGCTTCGAGGATGAGCATTCAGTTACTCTGTGAATTGAATTAACTATTCTTTGGCTTAGCGTGAAAGGGGTTGAAAATTCTTCAGACCGTGTCATCCTGTAATCATCAGACAGAGTCGATGTGAAACGGTGCGTGACAAGGATAGCTCATTGAATTAAATGATGATATCCACTCGACAGAGAACAAAACCAAGCATCGTTGTGGAGGTCAGCTGCCCGGCGGATGTAAACGTACTGTCAAAAGTTCAGGAAAGAATTCAGGGTGAACTGAAACAGAGATTATAGATCTTGCACCTTGGCTCTAAATTTTCATTTGAACCTATCGTCGAAGGTAAATTAGACCTATCAATCTACAGATTAGCACAAAAATCCTAGAAATGCTAGGTTTCTTTGAAGAGCGAAAGAAACACACGCATTCTCCAAATCCTATCAATCGGCGGCACAGTGAAGATTTCTAAAACATTCCAAAGATTCCTCTACCTGAGATTCTTTAACTGAATATATACACACCCTTGTTTGTGTGCATCTACAAAGACACATATGCAAGAAGCAACGATACACACTCAAATACACACACATACACACACACACACACAAGCGCACGTACGAACATCTAACTGCTAAAGGGACATATTCACACAGAAATACAAATGCAGGTGCATGCACCCACAGAAATGCCCACACTAATTGTTCCACCGTATATTTACACACCCTGGGAACTCAAAATGTCTTGTCACTTTGTTGAGCGACCGGATTGAACTGCAATTACAAAGAACGTAAATCTCATACGTACGTGCATACATGTATGCGTAACTGCGACACTACTACTACTACTACTGCTGCTGCTGCTGCTGCTGCTACTGCTGCTGCTGCTGCTACTGCTGCTACTCTCGCCACCACCAATCACTAAAAAAATTTATCATCATCACCACCACCACCAACACCACCACTACAATTTCTGTCACCACCACCAGCGTCGCCGCTGCTGTTGCTACTACTACTACTACTATCACCACGACCACGACAACCACCTCTGCTATCATCATCATCACCACCACCACCACCACCACCACCACCACCACCACTACCGCCACCGCCGCCACTGCTGCTACTACTACTATTACCACTACCTCTACTACTACTACTACTACTACTACTACTTCTTTCTTGGTATTTCGCTCTTCCGCCGAAGGATGCTAATCGACGTGTATGTCGTGTTGTGAATTGGTGGAAAGCAAAAGATTATTTTCTCACAGGATTCTTTCGGCCTTTTTGTTGTTGTTGTTGTTGTTGCTGTCGTTGTTAAAGTAAACTGTCGTGACTCACATGCAACAGGTTTGCTTGTCTGTCATTCATAATATGTCTCCAAACACTCAAGCACACATTGCTCTACTCCACCACCACCACCACCACCACATTTACCGCCGCCGCCACCAGTACAAAACCACAGGAACAATTTCGAACACCATCCCATGTAACCGCCAGCATTATCACTAATCGCCGCCACCACCATCGCCACAACTACTACCAACAACAACAGCAGACTCCACCAGACCCAACCATCACCAACGTCACCATCACAATCACTGCCACCGCCGCCGCCGCCACTACCACCACCACCACCACCACCACTACCGCACTACCGCCGCCACCACTACCATCACCAACATTATTACCACTACCACCGCCGTCACAATCGCAATCACCATCATTAGTGATGGTAGTGGTGGTGGTGGTGGTATCAGCGAATATTACATTAGTAATTGGTGGTTGTAGTAGCAGTTGTAGTTGTGTGACGATAGTGATGGTAGTAGTGATGGTGGTGGTGGTGACAGTGGTGGCGGTGGTAGTAGCAAATGCAGTTTGTGTATGTGCGCGCGCGTGTGTTTATATATTTATGAATGGATGTCTTTATATTTATGTTTATCTCTCACCATCCCTTGAGAAAACGCTGTTGGTTTGTTTACGTTTTCGCACATGAGCGCGATTCCACGTAAGAGACCGACTGAATAAAGTACCAGACTTTAAGAAAAAAAACACCAAAAAAGTCCTGGGGTCGAGCAGTTCGACTAAACCCGCCAAGGCAGTGCCCCAGTATGGTCGTTGTCTAACAAGCGATCCAAGTAAAGATAAAACACAGGTGTGGCTGAGTGGTAAGTAGCTTGTTCGCCAGGTACGAGATGTTCATAAGCCAGAAAAATGGCGAAACAAATCGAATGATTTGCGTTGTTGGTTTCGGGTCTTTGTGTTCCGAGTTCAAATCCCGCCCTGGGCAACATGGGCGGCAGACTTAACCCTTCGTCTGGTGTAACATCGTCACATGGTCCATTGGGTGCCTTAGGCGGAGCCCACTCTATTGCATGTATTTGGGATAGATTCTTAGTTTGGGGTTTTCTTACTCACCTCTGCCATCCCCTTCTCTCTTTTTCACTAATCTCCCAAATCTGTACAGGGGTCACCTGTATTGCTTTCTACTCGGACTAAAAGACATAACACTTTGTTACTACACAAAGAACCACCATCAAACAACTTCAGTGTGTGTGCGTACATATATATATATATATATATATATATATA
>NC_068992.1:3787769-3793309 GCF_001194135.2 Octopus bimaculoides
TATACACACACAAACATATATACATACGTACACTGGACGAAATGGTGCCAAGCATTTCGTTTGCTTTTCTCGATCCCAGAGGTCGATAAAATAAGTACCAGTTGAGCGTTCGGCTCCAAGTTTATGCTAGTAGCAGAAAGGATTCTTCTTCTTCTTCTTCTTCTTCTTCTTCTTCTTCTTCTTCTTCTAGTTGGCACGATCGTTAGCGTGTCGAGTAGAATACTTAGCGCTATTCCTCTCGACATTTTATGCTTTGAGCTCAAATCTCGCTGAGGTCAACTTTGCCGTTTATCGTGGGTATGCAATAAAATAAAACACCAGACAAGTATTGATTTTAACATAATCAACTCTTCCCTTTTCCCTCTTCAAAAACATCTTGCTGGTCGTGTGCCAAGATTTAATATTATTATTATTGATATAATTATTCTGTTTGATTTTCTCGACAGTCACATGCTCAATGTTTATTTGTTTCAGGAGTGGCAGAGTTAATTGACTGGACCCATTACTTTGACAGAAGAACGAAAAGCCAGGTCGACCTATGTGAAATTTTTAGGTAGAAATGCAACGCACCAAATTTGTCATTGTAAAACATCTAAATTTGACACTTCAGAATCTGTACTAGTTTCACCAGCCTTTTTTGTCTTGCAAATTATAGCAAAGTGTTTTATTTGTGGAATGGAAAGTTATCATCGCCCTCGCTAGAAGTTGTATTTATCTAAGATGACATTTAGAATTGTTTAATTAGCAGGTCGTCCGGTGATCAAATTAAAAAGTCGTTTAGTATTGGCTACCGTTCAATTTTAAGGACGCCTGTTTAAGACAGACATGTGTTGACTGATCACAGAAGCTTATATATGCACCTTAAACATAATATTATTTCTCTGAATGGAAATATACTGAACAAGGCGGAGTCAGTCGAGTCCTTACCGGAAACTTTCGTAGTATCCTGGTTTCGTTATCTTATAGAACAAAGATCAAGTCCTGCTGGCAATGAGAAAAGCAAAGGAAAATGACAGTAAACCGCAGGAGTAAATTAATTACATACACGATCCCAACGGTATTGCCTTCGTCTACGAAGAGGAGGAAAATAATAAATCTTTAAAAGATATCATTTAGTGAGTCAGGAAGAAGGATCATTCCCCATGAGCTTTGCAACCCCTCAAACAAACCTCGTTTAAACGGAATATTTATGGCTTCGAGTTCGTAGGTTTCCTGAAATGAGGGATCTTGAGGCCATTAATTGTGAACTGTTTGAGCTAATGCAGATCATCACCTGCGGGAAGACGTGAGCAGGGAGAAAATTTCAGAGGACAGATATTCTGGGGGAGAAAGACTAGAACGGTATTTAGTGTTTTGAATGTAATGAGAAGTGGAGAGACACGACTAGAAGGTTGGGTGAGACTTGGTGGTGGGGGCTAGGAGGCCAGTACGTTCTGAGGAACAGATTTCATTATAGTAATTATAGCAGTGATAGGAAAGGCACAAAGAAGAGACAAAAGCTGGAAGACGTTCGTTAACGATAAAAGCCAGCCATTCAAATGGCCTTTCTTGGATATGGCCCATGGTGTCTGTGCGCATAGCAGCAGCAGCAATGTCACAAATGTAGGAACAGTACTCCATTGTAAACCTTACATGAGCCTTGTGGAGTGTCAGCAGCAATTAGGGTCCGAAATTCTTACTGACCCTGAAGAGAGGAAAATTTTGAGAGTTATGATACCAGCTATGTTGAGAATGTGCTTTCTCCAGGGAGATCCATCGGTGATAGGGTCGGGGCCTAGTTCATGGAGCGATTTCTTTGTTGTTTAGACCCTTGCCAGCCCTGGTCCCCGAGTATATGATGAGAGCCCTTCTAACTGTTGCTATGTTGTCATTTCAGTGAAACTGGTTTATTTTAGATTACGTAATCCAAAATATGCGTTTTGTTCTTAGAGATAATTCGCTGTTATTTCCAGAAGCTTAAATCATTTCGTAGAGGCTGCTCCCATGTTATGCTTAGAGGTGTGGTGCACGATATTGTAGCAGTATATTCTGTAGAAAGCACATCCTTTTAAGACTCACAAAGATTGACAATCCTTAGTTCCATTGTTAACGAAATTATAAATCCTCCATTTCCCAATGGAGACTAAGAAATTGCTATCTTATACTCTATGTGTCTGTATACATATTCATTTTACTTACGACCGTTTATGTATGCAAAAGCCCCGAGGCTCTTGGTGTTGAGCGGTTGAGTCACATCTGGAGCTACGTGGTAATAAAAGTGAAATCCTTTATCACACGGTCGTCAATATATTATGATAACAGGCGCTCGACTTACAATTGAGCACAGAAAAGACATGTATTTGTAACTGATTACTGTCGTTGATGGAGAGAAAATAATATAACATTTTACTTTTTCTAAACAGAAACTAGCCTCATTTTATCATATATAACCTTTAGTCAAGATCGTAATTCTTATCTCTATAACCCTATTTCTCCCACTTCGTTCAGTCACACACATACATACATATACGTATACCTGTGTGTATATGTATATCTTTTACTTGTTTTAGCTGCTGGATTGCGGCCATGCTGGGGCACCACCGTGATTTGTTTCGTGGAGCAAGTCGCGCATTACTTAGGTCTTTTAAGTCTGGTATTTATTTTTATCGGTATCTTTTGTCGAACCGCTGAGGAAAACAACACCGGTTGTTATGCGATGGTTGTGAGATAGATATAAACACTCACAAACAATCACACTCACCGCTTTATAAGCTAATTCTACCCCAATCCATTTCATTGTCTTATTTTTTTGCAATATTTATATTGGTCTCAAATTTTAGCACAAAGCCCGCAATTCCGGGGGAGGGATTAAATTGATTACATCGATCTCAGTACTCAACTGGTTCTTAATTTATCGACCCCGACAGGATAAAAGGCAAAGCCGACCTCGACGGAATTTGAACTCAAAACGAAGAGACAGACGAGATGCCGGGCATGCTAACGCTTCTCCCAGCTCATCTTTTCTTATGCTGCCATATTTATATTAATATTATTTAATATTCCTCTCTGCTGTAGGCGCAAGGCCTGAAATTTGGTGGGAGCGGGTAAGTTGGGTGCCCTGTTGTTTTAATATATATCTATATTTGATTTGTGATAATATGGGAATGATATAAAGTTGTTTTGACCGATTGCAGCGTTTATTCATTACACCCTTCAATTTTGTTTTCTCCTTTCGCTTCGGTGTCACCTAACCACTTCCAGCTGCACTCCTATTTTTGTTTATGCTCATCGGTTTAAATATATATATTATTTATATTATATGATTGAACGTTACGCATCCTCTTCCAAGTAAGTTTTATCTATCTATCTATCTATCTATCTATCTATCTATCTATCTATCTATCTATCTATCTATCTATCTATATGCACGACAGACTTCTTTCTGTTTGCGTTCACCAAAATCCACTTTGGTCGGCCTGGGGTTATAGTAGAAGACGCTTGCCCGAGGTGCCTTGCAATGACACCGAACCCGGATTCTCTGGTTCAGATGTAAACTCCTTATACTGAAAAGATTAAGAGGTTTCGCTTGAATAAATTTATAAAACAAAAGGACATAATTCCCCGAGACCTTTAACCATAAATAAAAAGATCAAATGAGATCAGTGAAAACCAGTTGCGGTTTATTGAACTGTGCGGTATGAGGCACCAGAACCAGTGGTAGTTTGTAGAAACTAGAGTTCGCTGGAGGAAACCATAAGTGGTTCGTGGAAATAGGGATGGCTTGTGGAAATTAGTGATGGTTTGTGTAAACTAGAAGCAGGCGATTATGGAAATTTAAAATGGTTGAAGGAAACGGGTGGAGAAGCGCGGAATTTAAGGCTGTTGCATCGTATCACTTAGCGCTGGGCGAATCTTTTATCTTTCACTTGTTTCAGTCATTAGATTGCGGCCACGCTGGGCCATCGCCTTTAAGAATTTTTGTCAGAGGAATCGACCTCAGTACGTAATATCATTATTTCTTTTTTTAGAAAACCTTGTATTTATTGTATCGGTGCTGCCAAACCGCTAAGTTACGGTGACGTAAACACACCAACATCGGTTGTCAAGTAGTGGTGGTGGTAGTGGTGGTGGAATACACACGCACACATACAAATATATACGACGGCCTTCTTTCAGTTTCCGTCTGCCAAATCCATTCACAAGACTTTGGTAGACCTGAAATTAGAGTAGAAGACACCTGCCCAGGGTGTCACGCAGTGCAATTGAACCCGAAACCATGTGGTTAGGAAGCAAACTTCTTAACCACACAGTCACGCCTGCGTCTTTGGAAACTTGTGTAGGTTTATGATAACTAATGCTGGTCTGTTGAAAATACTGGTGGTCTGCGAAAACTAGAATTGGCTGGCAGAAACTAGTAGGGATCGGTGGATCTTAGAACAGAGTGACAGACACTTGTTGTGGTCAGTGAAAACTAGAATTGGTCAGCAGGAAATTCCTGTGGACAGTGGAAACTGGTGGTGGTCTGTGGAAACTAATGCTCGTTTGATTGTAAGACTTAGTGACGGTCCTTTAAACCTGCAGGTTGTTGACATCGCTGAGTATAATTAAGTAAGAGTTCACAAATATAAGTTGGTACGACATGTGAACGGACACGTGAGTAGCGACGTCTCGTGTTAGGTTAGAGTGGGGGGATGTGAGAGGAGGGATCACGTCTAGGTGGAATGTGAAAGTGCGTAGGATGGGGTGGGTTGGTGGCGGGTTGTACAAGAATGTACTGTCGTCACTCAGTCGGTCTCTCAAACCCGAATATTATCTTTTGTTTTGTTTCTTAAGTTGTTTGTGTTTGTGAGTAATTGCATATGTTTATAAGTGTGTCCGTGTGTACATGCGTACGTATAAATATATATATATGTGTGTGTGTCTATAGAATAAAAGTGCTGGGGGTGTAAGTGTGTAGGGGGCGTGCGAGTGTGTCTCAAGATAATACACAGGGATTGAGTAGATAAGGGCTAAGTAACGAAGATGTCATTAACGCCTCCTCATATTCATCACTATCGGAAACATCATTACGACGGCAATGGCGTAACCTACCACGACGACTACGACGGCAACGGCGTAACCTACCATGACAGCTATGACGACCCACTGCCTCCCAATCACCACCGGCTCCACTACCTGAACCCTCTTCTATACCACCACTACCATTAACACCACCACCAAAACTTACCAGCACTATCATCACAATATTCACATCCCTGCAAACTTCAATTACATTTCACACACACACACACGCGCACACACACACGCACGCACACACACACACACACACACACACACACACACACACACAAATATAAACATAATTGAGGGATTAGCAAAAGTTGCCTCACCAACATACCGAAAATTTAGAAACAGCAGTCAAAATACTAATTCTACTACTACAAATTGACAAATCCCTGCCCAATGTCTAAAATGATATATATATATATATATATATGTACATACAGAGAAGACAGAGACAAGCTTTAACACATCTTTAATGACCAATTATAATTGTTTCT
>NC_068992.1:3795616-3797656 GCF_001194135.2 Octopus bimaculoides
AGAGAGAGAGAGAGAGAGAGAGAGAGAGAGAGAGAGAGAGAAAGAGAGAGAGAAAGAGAGAGAGAGAGACAGAGAGAGAGAGAGAGACAGAGAGAGAGAGAACTATATAGAGAGATTTATTATAAACGTTACTTAAAGCGTACTCGGGTGTTTACCTCTGCGATCTTCTTCTACATCGATAACTGACCTTCTGTTTTGCGCCACTGACAGGTTTCACGCAAGATAACTTTTCCACGAACCGGGGGATTATGCACGTAACAGAACACAATAAAGTACATTACATAGATTTTAATTAATACATATATAATCCTCTCTATTAAAGGCACAAGGCCTGAACATTTTTTGGGAGGAAATAAGTCGATTACATCAACATCAGTGCGAAAGTGGTGCTTATTTTATCGATTCCGAAAGGACGGAAGGCAAAGTCGACCTCGACGGAATTTTGAACTCAGATTACATCTTAGTGATCTGAAAAAAAAAAAAAAGAAATCTGATGTATTATAATGGATGTTATCTTTGTTACTTTATTCTTGAAAGTAAGACGTTGGTTGCACGTTGAACTCACGGCAGACGAAACGCCGCTTAGCATTGGGCATGGCGTTGCTTACGATTCTGCTCGCCGCCTTGATTACTATACATATATAAGACGTTCTGATTTCAAATTCCACCGAAGTTCACTTCGCCTTTCATCCTTTCGGGGTCGATAAATTAAGTACCAGTTGCGTACTAGGGTTGATCTAATCGACTGGCCCCCTCTCCCAAAATGTTGGGCCTTGTGCCTAGAGTAGAAAAGAATCGTTATCAGGCCGGATAAAATACTTAGCGGCATTTCTTTCGGCTCTTTACGTTCCGAGTTCAAATTTTGCCGATGTCGACTTTGCGTTTTATCCTTTCGGATTTCGATGAGATAAGTACCAGTCAAGCTCTTTGGCACCCGGTCGCTTACGACGACGAGGGTTCCAGTTGATCCGATCAACGGAACAACCTGCTCGTGAAATTAACGTACAAGTGGCTGAGCACTCTACAGACACGCGTAGCCTTAGCGTAGTCCTCAGGGAGATACAGCAACACACATAGTGCGACAAGGCTGGTCCTTTGAAATACAGATACGACTTATTTTTGCGGGCTGAGTAGACGTGAAATAAAGTGTCTTGCTTAAGGACAACGCGTCGCCGGGAATTGAACTCATGACCTTATGATCGTAAGCAGAACACTCTAAACAGTAAGCTCACGCGCCTTCGCTGGTCAAGCCCTATGATCGATTTAAATCGATTTAAATCGACTCGTACCTTACCCCAAAGTTTCTGGCCTTGTGTCTTATAGTAGAAAGTAAAGTTTTAATTTCAGAAACAGAGGTTGATTTAATCGAGAGAAAAGGATCTCACCTCTGAAAACATTGCTCCCAACTTCTCGTGGTTAAACATTAAGCATTTAAAGCTTAATGTAATTGTATAAAGGCAGCCTCAAGGTATCTAGTTTCATCCCTTTAATTTGTTCAAACATAGTCGTGAAGTTCACCTTTATCAATCATTCTTCCCGAGACGGTAGATTAAACTGTCTGAGATGTTCTGGGTTAATCCAAGTATATCTATCTCTCAGACCAATCTATGACTTTATGTCGATCTATATAATCTAGTAATTAATGTAGCTGGAAAACAATTAGTATTACTATTGTTTTTCTTCTTTGCTTTGTTTGAAGTAACTGGCGGGCCTTGTCTGCCTTTCGAACCGCTGATGAAGCTGAGAAGACTTTAAAGATTATTTCATGTCACGAAACAATAACTTACTTTAAAAAGCACCTAATCTTTGAAAAACAAAACCTTAGACAATGCACAGGTGTGTTTAAAGTGTCTTTATATACACATACATACATACATGCATACATATATATATATATATACAAACACACACACATATATATATATATATATATATATATATATATGTATGTATGGATGTATTTAGATGAATGCGTATAGCTGTGAATAGTCTCAGTATATTGTTGCTGTATGTGAAGGTGTATATATATATATATATATA
>NC_068992.1:3797751-3800967 GCF_001194135.2 Octopus bimaculoides
TATAAACAAGCACACTCACGCAAGCAAACACAGACGCAGACACACACACACACACACACACACACACAGAGGCATGCACACACACAGACATGCAGGCGCACACGCACACACATATGTATGTATGTATGTATGTATGTATGTATGTATGTATGCATGTATGTAAGTATGTATGCATGTATGTAAACATTATGTATGTATGTATGTATGCGCGTGTATGTATGTATGTATGTATGCAAGTATGTATGTATGTATGTATGTATGTATGTATGTATGTATGTATGTATGTATGTGTGTATGCATGTGTGTGTATGTGTGTATATATATATATTTGCCACTATTCCTCCGCATTACAAATTTAATTTAATTTAATTTAATCTGCTCCCGCAGGAAGAACTATTCTAACCATGCGTCCTGCCCTAATTCTTCGAAACGCTTAGTATAGAATAGGGGCAGCTGATGAAGGAAATATTCTTTATGTGGCCTGTTTGTTTTCTGTGCCCTGTTTGTTTTCTGGGCCCTGTTTATGTTCTGTTTTTCATTTTGTCCGCGTTTTTTTGTGACGTCCTGTACCCAAATATGCATCTATATATACATGTAGATGTAGGTATGTATATACATGTACGTATATATGCATATACTCACATATTATTTGTATTATTATTATTATATATATATATATTTATGCATATGTATGTGTGTGTGTGTGTAGGTTCTGAGTGACATAGTTATGCGCATATAAGTATATCAAGTTAGGCTGGAAGACATGTGTTTATGTAAGAGATGTGAAGGTAAATAAGAGTGTTGACAGAGTAAATAGGTGTGTTGGCAAGTGCGTAGGTTAATATGGCAGTAGGTAGTCAGCTTGGTAGATAGTTGAGATAAATAGTAAATATCACATGCAATGAAATGATAAGTAGTCGACTAGTTGGGTACCTAGGAGATAAGGAATGTAGCTATTCCGCGAGGAAAGAGGTGGGTTGTAAGTCTTTTTTTGTTTTGTTTTAAGGCGTGTCATCATCTCTGCTATTATCATCACCATTTAATGTCCGTTTTCCACATTGGCATAAGTTGAATGGTTCGAGAAGAGCTGAGTGGTCAGGGGACTGCGTCAAGGACCACTGCTTTGGTGTGATTTCTGCGGCTGGATGATGTCCTTCCTAATGCCGACCAATTTTATTCAGAAGATTTGGATCGACTCGAAGTTATAGCAAAAGTCAGTTAATCACGATGTCGTCCCGTGGTTTCGAAACAGGTATCCCATGATTACGAAGCAAACTTCCTGACCATTCGTCCTAACGTTTGCATGTTTAGTTCATCGCCAACAATTAACCGTAAGGAATGTTTACCGATAAAATATATCCATAGTATCTTACCATTAATAGTTAAAAACTATTTTACTGGAAAAAAAAAAATGGTGGATGACAGTGAAATTTCCCTGCCGTAAATTGATGACTGTGAACTTACCGAACATGTGTCCAGACACGAATTCATTCCTGTTTACATAGCCATTCTTCCTGTCCAATTTTCTGTGCCACTTCTTTTATATTCATCTTCCTGTTACTTGAGGGCGCATCCTCACAAATCTTCTCCGCTATCCTAACTGTTTGAAAACTATCCCCCTTTTGAAAACTTAAGGACATAGAACGTTTGTGTCGCGTAGCCAACTAGAAACGGTGTTTCTTGGGGCTAAATAACAGTAACATTCTTCCCTTTTCTGGGACTGCCACTTTAAGTTGGCAAGTTGGCAACAAGCCATCACTACACACACACACACACTCACACACACACACACACACACACACACACACACACACACACACCAGTACAGTGACTGATATAAGTAAAACATAAAAGATTTATCTGACGTTGATTACTAAGAGGCGCCATCTGCTTGAAAGGCAATAGTTAAGTCAGTATTAAAACACTTAATGTTGTAAGCATCAGTAATTTTTACTGGAAATAAGTAGAAAGTGTTCAGGGAAGGACTTAACGATACAAGTGCTGTTAAATAAATTGCTAGAAATAACAACCAAATATCCCATATTTTGTGCAGTAACATTTTTAATAGAGAAGGTTACCTTTGATCATGAAAGGTATAAAAACGACTGGATGTTTACGATTCGAATACCTCTTAACATAGGTCTTCTCCATATCGAGAATGGGATTCACCACCACCACCAACAACAACAACTACTACTACTACTACTACTACTACTACTACTACTACTACTACTACTACTACTACTGCTGCTGCTGCTGCTGCTGCTGTTGCTGCACCTCCTCCTCCTACTACTGCTGCTGCACCTCCTCCTCCTCCTCCTCCTCATACTACTACTACTACTACTACTACTACTACTACTACTACTACTACTGCCACTACTTTTACTGCAAGCGGCTACAGGCAGTCTTGTTGCAGACTTAACGACGTAGGCCTCAACAAAAGAAGTTTCAAGTGCGATTTATGCGACAACAAAAGCCAGAACTAATAAAGAGTTTTAATTAATAGTGGCTCGAAGCGAAACATTAACAGCAACAATAACAGCAATAATAATAATAATAATAATAATAATAATAATAATAATAATAATAATAATAATAATAAGGACTACATAGACGACACAAGCAACAACAACTACAACAAAATAGCAATAATAGCAACGGGAGAGTATAACAGAAGAACGCATCCATGAAACACTAGCAACGAAAATGATGTTAACTGCAACTAGAACAACAAAGTCTTCAGTACTAATGACAAAAATAACAACAAAAAGTTGAACAATGTAGTTGCAATCTGAGCCTAATGAGGGAGCCACTGTGTGGTTGGTTTCTCGATCGGCTAGAAATAGCAGAGGAATCTCCTTCAAATTGTATTCCAATGATTTTAAGTAGAGGACATAGTGTTTTCTACCCTAGGCACAAGGCCTGAAATTTTGGGGGAGGGGCCCAGTCGATTAGATCGATCCCAGTAGGCAACTGGTACTTAATATATTGACCCCGAAAGGATGAAAGGCAAAGTCGACCTCGGCGGAAATTGAACTCAGAACGTAAAGACAGACGAAATGCTGCCGAGCATTTCGCCCGGCGTGCTCACGTTTCTGCCAGCTCGCTGCCTTATGTTCTTTTCTACTCTGGGTACGAGGCCCGAGATTTTGGGGGATGGAGCCAGTCGAACAGATCGATTCCAGTACGCAGTTGATACTTAATTTATCTACCCCA
>NC_068992.1:3801303-3802313 GCF_001194135.2 Octopus bimaculoides
CACCATCATCATCATTATTATCGTCTTCATCGTCCATCTTCATTCTATTGCCATCATCCTCGTCCTCATTATCACCACCACCACCACCACCACCACCACCACCACTTCCCACCTGTTCCGCATCATAATTATCAAGAAAAACAACAACAACATCGACGACTACATCAAGAATGATAAAAGCGATGCTGACGGGTGGAAAGCGTTTGGAAGTAAAGCGACGAAGTGGATAAAAATTATGTTTTCCAAGGAATCCTATTGTTTTCCGAATTCATTTGTCGTATTTCTCGAATCTGTTCTGCTTCCTCGTTTATTGTTTTCCATCATATTACGTTGCTTTCTTTTCAAAAGTTCCTCCATTGATGTTTCTCAGTTCATCGCATACCTTTGTCATTGAGGTCGACTTTTCCTTTTCCTCCATTTCGAGGTCAATGAAATAAATATCAGTCGAGTATTATTGGCTTTATTGATTTTATAACGGTTGTGATAATGAAAATAAACATCGTTTGAAACAAGCAACCTCCATCTTCCTCCACCCCTACTTTCCGAAACCTCCTCTCCCGCTCTTCTTATCACAGACAACACACACTTGTATATACATACAATCATAAACGCATACATACATGGCGATTACCCACTCAGGATCGAAGAAGACCATTACTGACCATTGCCCATGCTAAATGCCAGCAATGCTCGTGCATTGACCCAGCAGTCGGCTTCACCCGGGTTCGAACCCGGGGCTTTTCATGCTTGTCAAGGCGCCTTTTGAGAGGGATGGGCTACTCGACCTGAAGAAAATTATAACTGTTGTTAGTCAAGTACAGAGCGTTATATGAAGTTAAATAAAGAACATAGGAACAGGAATTACACAATCACATCCATTAGCTTACAGCTGTTTCTGCTGTACACATATATATATATATTAGTGCTAAGTGCCATCACACGAAACTCTCGGCCCTTCAGTCACCGTTACTTCTGATATATATATATATATATATATATATATATATATA
>NC_068992.1:3802728-3807258 GCF_001194135.2 Octopus bimaculoides
TATATATATATATATACATACATATATATATATACATACATATGTACATGTGCACTAAAAACATACAAATTTCTATATACATACATGCATACGCGTATACACACATACCTCCCTATCTATATATACACATATGACAAAACAAAGCAATCTCCTACGATAAGTATCGATAATAATTATGATTATCCCATCAGTGCTATCACATATCAGGTGTGTGACTGAGTTATCTTTAAAGTTTCCCTTTTCCGCCCTCACCCACTCCTTACTCATCTCGACAATCTTTATTTGTAACGGAGAAAAAAATAACAACAAACTACCTTCAAGCGCTTTAAATTTGATGCTTCGTCATGATTTATTATTATCATTATTATTATTATGATTGTTGTTGTTGTTGTTGCTGTTGTTATCATTATAATTATTAATCCTATTTAAGAAGGCGGTGAGCTGGCAGAACCGTTAGCAAGCCGGACGAAATGCTTAGCGGTATTTCGTTCGTCGCTACGTTCTGAGTTCAAATTCCGCCGGAGTCGACGTTGCCTTTCATTCTTTCGGGGTCGATGAAATAAGTACTACTTGCGTACTGGGGGTCGATGTTCCCTCTCCGAAATTTTAGACGTTGTGCCTATTTTAGAAAGGATCATTATTATTATTAATAATGATAATAATAATGATAATAATAATAACAGTATGTATATATATATATATATATGTATATATATATATATATATATATATATATATATATAAAACTTACTTGGAAGAGGACGCGTGGCGTTCAATCATATTATAATATAAATTATATATATATAAAGCTGAAATAATAATAATTGTATTTTATAAGCTTAAAGTTTATAAGCGATCGCTGCGCAATGACTAAAGAAAAATAGTCTAATAATGGGGCATATAAGCCCTCAATGGAAAAATAGAAGGTTTTCCCGTACACGTGAGACTCGCACCTACAACTCTTTGTTTTCACGTCAAGAATGCTACCATTACACTAGCGCACAAACTGTTTCATTCCGTCGGATTTAAAAACTATAATTTGTTAGTAGTGAGATCGGTTCTATCTTTCACCCTTCGAGGTCCACAAAATAAGGATCAATTGTGTACTGGATCGATACAATCAACTAGCCCCTCCCCCACAAATTTCAGGCCTTGTACCTACAGTGGAAAATATTATTATTATTATTATTATTATTATTATTATTATTATTATTATTATTATTATTATTATTAAGGTGGCGGGCTGGCAGAATCTTTAGCACATTGAACGAAATGCTTAGCGGTATTTCCTCTGCTTCTTCGTTCTGAGTTCAAATTCTGCCGAGGTCGACTTTGCCTTTCATCCTATCGGGATCGATAAATTAAGTACCAGTGAAACACTGGGGTCGATGTAATCGACTAGTCCCTTCCCCAAAATTTCAGGCCTTGTGTCTATAGTAGAAAGGATTATTATTATTATTATTATTATTATTATTATTATTATTATTATTATTATTATTATTGTTATAGAACTCGTGTCAACTTCATAGACGACATTCTGTCTCGTTTGAAAATAATCAGAACACTCCCTCTCCTATTATCTCCTATTATCTCTCTCGCTCTTTTCCTCGTTATCTTACAATTTGTTTATCTCCCTTTATCCTTATCTCCAAGCAACTGTTCCAATGACCTGTTCAGATAATGAAAGGTAAACAGACACTGATTTTGCTCACTCACTCACACACAAACACAAACACAGACACACACACATACACGCACAAACACGAACGCAGACTCACACAGACACACACAAAACTCATACATACACATGCATGCGTGCATATACTTTTCTTTCTATTAAATGCGACTAATTTGAAAGTCGGTGGCAAATGTTTAAGTTGATAAACAGGTGAACATTTTTTCCCAGGCGCATCTAATGCGTGTAGACCACTAGACAACACACCAGACACGACGTGTAATACTCATGTACCGTCACTAACGTTTTGATAATGTCGTATGTTCAATTAGCACTCAATTAACTGCCTTGTGTGCGGGTGTTTTGGAAACACCTCACGGGGTTACGAGCGTGCTGTGCGTAGTTACTGGCTGCCCTTTGCCAAGGCATAGCGCCCGTTCAGCCACCCTGCCAGCGATATGGCGAAGTCATGGGACTGCAGCATGGTGGATCGTGAAGATGTAGCTGAAGAGCGTAACTGAGTCAACGGTGCTTCTTACATTGATGCTGAACAGAGGAATTCTAGTAGATCAACGGTGAGGATCACTAAGTTCTATCATGAGAGTAACTGCAATACATCCATAAGGGTGATGTCCATGGTTGTGTAATCAGCTAATGAAAGATTCACGATGACTCAAGCTCCCAATTCAAATTCACAATTCTGGAATTGGATGGTGGCTGTCTTGGGAATCTGTGAAAGCAGCGAAAAAACTGCCTGCAGATCGATCGATCGATCCATCCATCCATCCATCCATCCATCCATCCATCCACCCATCTTCACCCACTATTTCTGGGAGGGTTGTGGAGCAGAGTCCTTAGATGCCCTTTCCATAGGATCCTATCAGAAGCGGCCGTTATTGACTTTCCATTTGGATTCTCAAGCGTGGCTCTCTGAAGCTATGGATACCCAACTATTTCGTTCTTGATCTATTCCTAAGTCTCCTGCCAGTTGGCTCGGTTTGAAGATTCCGGTTTGCGAGTCTTTCCTGCGAAGTGAAAGGAGCCTACTCGTGAAATTAATGTGCAAGTGGCTGAGCACTCCACAGACACGTGTACCCTTAATTATTAAATTGATTAAAGCGAGGAGCTGGCAGAAACGTTAGCACGCCGGGCGAAATGCTTAGAGGCATTTCGTCCGTCTTTACGTTCTGAGTTCAAATTTCACCGAGTTCGACTTTGCCTTTTAGCTTATCGTGGTCGATAAAATAACTACCAGTTGAGCAGTGGGGTTAATTTAATTGACTTATCCCTTCACAAAATGTTAGTTTGTTTACGTCAAGTAACATAGTGGTTTGGTAAAAGATAGCGATAGGATAAATACCAGATTTTAATAAAATATATACTGGAGTGGATTTGTTCGGCCAACCTTTTAAGGTGGGGCTCCGGTATGACAGGTCTCACCTGACAAACAGATAAAAGATAAAAATAAAAAAAAAAAAAGATATGTTTATCAACAGTTTATGACATTACGAAACAAACGAATCAGCTGATGAAATTTATAGTTGATTCACAGTCACGAAATGTTTAAAAGAAAGAAAAGAAGAAAGATATTAAAACTTTCAAAACAATATGAAGCGAGATTTAAGTGATTTAGTGCAAATGAATCTAAGAGTATGGCGACTAGTCATCCAGAACATTAGATAGTATAACGGTATCCATCTTCCTCACCGATTATTCCTGGCAGAATCATTAGGTCGTGTCCTCCGATACCTCCCCCATAGGATCCTATCAAAACAACCGTCATTAGACCTCCCGGCTTGAGTCCTAATTTCCCGAGCGAGACCCACTGGAGACCACAGATATCATCAAACCATTTCGTTCTTGCTCTACCTCTAGGTCCCCTGCCAGTTAGCTCGGCTTGAAGAATATGTTTTGCGATTCTTTCTTGCAACATTCTAATCACATATTCTTTGTACTGGAGATGTTACCTCTCAGTGTGGCGTCGTAGCTGCTCGACCTGGTGAGGCTCCCTGAGATCCGAGCAACACCTTATCGAGTAATATTACTCCAGAGATTCTTCGGAGAAGCTCCGTTTCTGCCGTATTCTCCGTATTCTCGATCGTACCCAGCATTCATGACCATAGGTAAGGATAGGCATGAAAGCTTAATTTTTCTGGTGAAAGGAAGTTGTTAGACACTGGAGTTGAGGAAACTAGGGTTACCTGTGTAATGACCTGGTTAAAACACCTGATTGCATTTTCATCATTTTTTGTGTTTTTGCTTGACTTCTAACATATTAGCATATTTCATAACCAAGAATTATCCAGGTCTCAAGGATGACGGATTAGCGAAACTGTACTACCTAGGGAAATGGACTATGAATGGAAATCTGATGCTGAGGAACATTTATTTACAATATCACCAAATATATGTCATGGTTTCTATTCAGCATGAAATATATGTATAAACGACTGACTGCCGCTTATATGTGTCTATGTATGTCTGTATGTATGTGTATGTGTCAATCTATCCATCATCTCCCTCTTTCTCTATATATGTATATATAAGGATTATATATATATATATATATATTGTTGCTGTTGGCACTCCGTCGCTTACGATGTCGAGGGTTCCAGTTGATCCGATCAACGGAGCAGCCTGATCGTGAAATTAACGTGCAAGTGGCTGAGCACTCCACAGACACGTGTACCCTTAACGTAGTTCTCGGGGATATTCAGCGTGACACAGTGTGATAAGGCTGACCCTTTGAATTACAGGTACAACAGAAACAGGAAGTAAGAGTGAGAGAAAGTTGTGGTGAAAGAGTACAGCAGGGTTCGCCACCATCCCCTGCCGGAGCCTCGTGGAGCTTTAGG
>NC_068992.1:3809430-3812518 GCF_001194135.2 Octopus bimaculoides
TATATATATGATATTTTTTCATTATATATTATATGTTATACTATGCGGTCCGGCAAGAGAGACCGATAGAATAAGTACTAGGCTTACAAAGAATAAGTCCTGGGAGTCGATTTGCTTGACTAAAGACGGTGCTCCAACATGGTGGCAGTCAAATGACTGAAACAAGTAAAAGAATAAAAGAATATTTGTGTTTATATAGATATATGTGTATTTATATATATATATGTGTGTGTATGTGTGTTTGTGTGCGTGTGTGGGGGTGGTACAGTAAAAGAGCGAGTCATTTCGTTTGTTCGAGGGCAGGTATCAGTAGCTCCGTAAACATAAATCCCAATTCCAAAACTTAAATCCCAAGACTTAAATCCGAATTCCAAAAGTGAAAGCGATGAGATTTAATATTTGAATCATTTAATCCCTATCTGAAAATTTACAGGGAATTTAGTGAATAAAAAAAACAAAAACGATTTCGTTAAAATATCTCGTGGTTACATTAGAAATACTCTTGTTGGTTCGTGAATCTTTTGAGAGCTTGCACAGTTGCGGTCGTCGTAGTGATAGTGGTGGTATTGTTTTATTTTGAAGTAAAGAGTTAATGTGGGAACATTTGTTGTTAAAAAATGCAAGGTCAGTTGTTATGATTTTATTTGCAAAAAAAAAAATCAAAAAAAGAATCCTTATCCTTTAGATAGAGAGTAATTTGAAATAGTTTTGTGCTGTCAACACAAAATACACAAGAATAAAACGATAACGTTGAGGTCCATTGCAAAGTACATTGATGAACTAAATTTTCAGTAAAACAAACTAGTTAAGTGCTGTTTTGATGCAACAGGTCACAAACAGTGTTTATTTTGCACTCGATTCGTATTTAACGATAAGGCAATACTTGTTCCACCCAACCCCACAACCAAAACAACAACCAATATCATTCTCAATAAAGTGGGCCACCTTCTCTTAAATAGAAGCCATTTTGTTGTATAATCTCCAATGAACACATTCGCTTTTTGGACCTAAATGGAGATTTTTGAAATTGTGCAAAAGCTAAAATTAACCACCAAATGGGGAAACAGAATACTGTATCAAAGCAATGGTCAGCAAGGCTTCATCATAATCATTACCTGGAAAAAGAAAAATGAACAGGTAGGAAATAGACAATGTGAAATCGCAGCTCTGGTTGAGAAGTGTTGAACTCAATACTGAGGCTGAAGAATTCTTGATTGCAATCCAAGATCCTGGCCTTCCTGTTATCAATCACAATAGGTATATTACTATTGGCACAAGACCTGAATTTTTATAACTTTATAGGGACGGGGTTAGTCGATGACCCCAGTGTTCCAACTGATACGTATTTTATCGATCCTGAAAGGACGAAAAGCAATGTCGACCTCGGTGGCATTTGAACTCAGAGCATAAAGAGCCGAAAGAAATGTCGCTAAGCATTATGCCCAGCGCAATAACGATTCTGCCATTCCATCATCTTACCAAAGTTATATAATGAACAGATTATGCTGCGTGACAGTGGAGAAGTAATTATTAAACCCAATATCTCTTGCTGCCCACTCGCAACCTAAAAAGAATATATCTATGGGTGTCACGTGGTTGGAGTTAACCTAACTGCCAGCTGTTTCAACATTAAAAAATATCAACGGAAAAGTGATGGAATAGTCACAAAGTAAATAAAAGCTGAGAAAATGCCAAGCAAACCGAGTATCATCTAAGATATGCTAACCCACAACCAAAAACAAAATAAGAAAAAAGAAAAAGGAGGTCAAGTCTATATCCGAATATATTTAGCAAGGACCACCATGAAATGAAATGTCTAAGTGAAATATTTGTTGCTCAGATGATTATGTATCTCTCAAACACCCAACACCATGTGTACAATGACATTACGAAACATGTAGGTACGTACGTACGAACGCACACACATACACACACAGACGCATGCATACACACACAGACGCATGCATACACACACACTTATTCCTTTATTTGAAGTTGTCCGGTGTCTATCATTTCTTTGTTTTAGGACGATGGTGGATTGCACTGTGTGATTCGGGTTGCGCTTTGTGTTTCGGGTTGCGCTTTGTGATTCGGGTTGCGCTTTGTGATTCGGGTTGCGCTTTGTGATTCGGGTTGCGCTTTGTGATTCGGCCTTTTATTTTCTGAATTGATATCTCGATGAGGTTCACTTTGCATTTCATCCTTTCTGTGTCGATAAGATAACGTAGTAGCCCTTGGCACTGGTATTTTATGTTAGTTCCTAGCACTGGTACTTTGTCAAACGAAGGCGGTGGATCAATGTTCATAATCATCCCGGCTGATGTTGTCGGATGCGTCCTTCATATGACAGTAGCTTTTCGACACAAACCTAATCACTGATTAAGCTAAACAAATGGAATAAGTTTAGATAATGTTTATTGTATTCGGCCATGACATATACACAGGAAGATAATTATTTCCATGCTGAATGATGCAACATGTATTGTTATTATTTCCTTCAAGCCTCATTCAAAACAGCTGATAACAATAATTAATTTGATATTGAAATTGTCTACTGAAACAACACCTAACCTTCATAGTTTATCGAATGATTTTGGGGTTTCTATATTTATATTTTTACATAGACGTGGGTGGGAGAAATGGATGTGAGAGGGAGAAGACGTGTATGTGACTACACGTTCGTACGTATGTACGTTCTGGTGTGTGTGCGTGTGTGTTCATGTGGGTGAGTGTTAGTTAGGTACAATGAATTCTGCAAGTGCGTGAGAAATATCATGTGTGCGCAAGATTTCATGCGCGCAAGCGTTCAAGTATGTGTACGGTGTGGATGGTAAGTAAACACAGGTAGAGTACAACAAAAGATTTCTTGTGTTCGTTCATGAGACAAAGGTATATATAATCAAAATGATAAGACAAAGAAATCCTTTAACACATCTTTAATGGTTCGTTACAATTGTTTCTGTACCAACTCTACTTGCAACGCCAGTTCGAAGTGAACATTTGCGTAATTTTTGTTGTTTTAGACATGAGAGCGGCACTTCATCAGACTTCCTTCAAAGGTGAGATCTCACGTTATATATATGTATAT
>NC_068992.1:3812668-3815625 GCF_001194135.2 Octopus bimaculoides
TATATATATATACACACAGTCACTGAAAAGGTTGCGAATGGTGACGAAATAATTTTGAAAGCAAAAAACAATCAGCAATAAACGATTGATTGTTTAACCAACAAGTTAAGCAAGCAATCAATCAGTTAGTTGAATAGATATTTTACCAATTGACTAATAATAAAGGAGTGAAATTGAACCAGTGAGTGTGTTATTGATATTGGCGTAATGACTCTACCTAGGCACAACAGTATATATTCAGGGTGTCCCAGAATTGATTACCTATTTCAATGAAATCGCGCAAATGTTTTTAAAAAATTACAAAATTTTATGTTTATTAATTATGATAGCAAAACAAATAGATTTATTTTCAACATGTGCTCCGTTTGTATCCCTGCAAATTTCAAATCTGTCCTTGGCGTTGCAAAATGCATTTTGAAGCATTTCAGGAGTTATCTCCTGCACTGCTAACTGAATGCTTTCTTTAAGTTCAGCAAAATTATTGCTCCATCCTGGGGGTGGAGGTTGAGAAAATGATTGCAGCCAAACTGAACAAAAAGCTGTTGTGGAAAGATAAGCGGGATCCAATGGGACTGAAAATATAATTATAACAAAAAATTATTGAAGCTATAAAATTATAAACAAAATTTAAGAATTTATACACGTCTAACACTTATTAAACATGATAAATATAAATAAAAGTAAGTTTTAAAAAATAAATTGTCCGATTTAACTGAAATAGATAGTTAATTATGGGCCACCAAGTGTATGTATATATATAAATAAATAAATATATATATATAAATAAATAAATATATATATAAATAAATAAATATATATATATATATATATATATATATATATATATTTATATATATATATACATATATATATATATATGTACACGTATCATAAATAGACATAAGTCCTTATGAAGTGCGAAAGTAGGTAAGTATATAGACTTCTGATTTAAAATAATGAAATTAAACGACAATATAGATAAGTGAGTGACTAATTGTTTGCAGAATGTCGGAGTCCTTTCTGATAGGTGTTCTAAGATTTCGTATCAGTCTTATCTGAGAAATAATATGTAGGTTATAAAATATATTTTGGTTTTCGATTAATAAACTGTGCATTAGTCAGCTTTAATTCTATATTATACGTGACTGGTACTGTAGATGTATGAATGTGTGGTAGATTTTGCTAAGGTAATATTTGTTTCAAATAAGGCACTGGGGTCGATGTAATCAACTTAATCCCTTTGCCTGTCCTTTTTTGTCCCATCTATATTTAGCCCCTTGTGGACAATAAAGAAATAAGAAACGTTAGCACGCCGGGCGAGATGTTTGGCGGTATTTCGTCTGTTTTTACGTTCTGAGTTCAAATTCCGCAGTGGTCGACTTTGCCTTCCATCCTTTCGGGATCGATGAATTAAGTACGAGTTGCGTATTGGGGTCGCTCTAATCTCCCAAAATTTTTGGCCCTGTGCCTAGAGTAGAAAAGAATCGTTATTACGCCGGGCAAAATATTTAGCGGCATTTCGTCCGTCTTCACGTTCTGAGTTCAAATTCCGCCGAGATCGATTTTGCCTTTTATTTCTTCGGGTCGATAAAATAAGTATGTGTGTGTGTGTGTCTGTGTGTATGTGTATGTGTGTGTATATGTGTGTGTATATATATGTGTTTATATATGTGTGTGCGTGTGTATATATGTGTGTGTGTGTGTATTTTAGTCTGTTAAGAGGGTTCTTTTAGTTCTCAGTGTACTGAGATAGTTAAATAACTGACCCCTACGGAGAATAAAATCGATTTATTCAGTAGATCCCTTTCTCATCCTTGACATCTTTTAAAGTGATTCTAGCGCTTGAAATCTTAAATTTTGGGGGGAACCATGAACGAAAGCTATGTTTAATCTATATCATATTAATTTTAATGCAAAAATAATATTGCAATTTGCATATCTATTTCCATTTGTTTCACACTCTTTGGGCACTTTTAAATTTAAGCATAAAAGAAAATTACATTTCTGAGGCTATAGAGGACCAGATAAGTTGACAATGGCGTTCAGTTTAAAATTTGTTATTTGTTATTTTGCAGTCATAGATAAGCTGTAGAATGAGATATCAGATGTATTTAGAGAGAAAGTCGATAAAAGTGAAAGAAATATACATACGTCGGTTCTTACTCTCCTTTTTACCCGAAAGGCATAATAGTTCAACCGTATATGTGAGATACCGGTCAGTCCCCTTACATTTATAGGGCTTAGCCTCGCGGAAAAATATCTGTTCCATTCCTGTACATAAATTAACTGCATTTAGTCTAAGATAGCTGTGAATAATTAACTCTGAAAATACCTAATTCATATCGATGCTAAAATTCAGTTTTCAATATAACCAGATTCATTGTTCAATACTTTTATACAATAGTAATAATAATAATAATAATAATAATAATAATAATAATAATAATAATAATGATAATGATAATAATAATAATAATAATAATGATGATAATCTTTTTTTCTAACGTTTATTTCCTTTAGAAAATTTGAAGGAAGTTATTTGAATGTATGTATCTATCTGTCTATCTTTCTCTCTGGTCAATCTCTCATCAACTTTTTCAAGTATCACTTGAAAAGGAAGGTGAGAGTAGAGAGGCAAGTGTTGTCTAGCAAATGTTTCGAAAAAAGATGGATACATGTAGCAAGAATGGCACGTATAAATGACGAAGCCACCTTGACCATGATTCTATAAAACGTTTTAAAATTTTGTGAACAGAGTTACTTACGTTTCTTGCATAAATAAAAGAAATTTTATTCAACAAACTGTGACACTAAGGACCGAGGTTACCGTGGTCTTTTCGTAGGTTTTTCTTTCCACGGATAACCTCCCCATTTATTGGGAATTTTCTGTATTATTTCGTATTTTTTGTAAATACCCCAAACGTTTTGCGATGTTTCTTTTTTCATCGTTGTCCCCA
>NC_068992.1:3815808-3816224 GCF_001194135.2 Octopus bimaculoides
CTATCTATCTATCTATCTATCTATCTATCTATCTATCTATATATATATATATATATATATATATATGTCTATATCTACACATACACACACACATAAATATATAGTATGCATGTATTTGTGTGTGGGTGCATGTGTATGCCTGTATATACATATATATGCACAGACATACAAATACATATATGTTCATGTATGCACACACACACACACACACACACACACACACACACACACACACACACACACTCATCCATATGTACATATATGAGTACGCGCCAAAAGCTATATATATACATCAATATTTACCCATATTAAATTTTGAAAAGGTGACTCATCACCACAAGTTACTATTTATATTAATTATCTTTTTTACCTTTAACTCATTATCTGATAATGAATTGTTTTATCTCCTGCTATTT
>NC_068992.1:3819539-3821034 GCF_001194135.2 Octopus bimaculoides
ACAAGAGTAATATCGTTAATTTTCAGTTTTCCAAAAATACGAAAGCTACTAGCTAATTGGTAAAATATAGGTTCTAAGAGTGGTTGTGTGGTAAGATGATTGCTTCGCGACCACATGATTCTGGGTTCAGTCCCACTGCATGGAAAGTGTCTCTCCCACTATAGCCCCCGACCGACCAAAGCCTTGTGGGTGGATTTGTTAACGGAAATATGTATGTATGTATGTATGTATATACCGGAGTAAGCACATAAATGTGAAACAAGGTGGAAAAAAAGAGTACTCAAATACCAGAGGTAGAGTAATATGCTTTATTAAAAACAGCAGAAATATCACAAAAACTGTTACTCAGAGTTTCACGTTCCCTTTCATCGGACAGTTATTAGATTCTAACAAAACTGTCCGACGAATTTAGCCCCTTCCCCTTCCTGGCCGTGTGCCAAATTATGAAACCAATATTAACGTGCAAATTTTACTTAAACTATTCAAGGAATTTGTAAATAAAAGACTTAAGTCAGACTCAGGGATATGGTGCATTAATATATAAACAATGAGAATAAAAAGAAGAGATATGCATTATGGTGCGTAATGTAAATATGCATCTTTGGTATTTTCGAAGGCAATACTGACGAGGAGTATTAGCTGCAACTGTCACGAAACTTGAGCGTATAATGTTCTACTGCTTTTCTGAAACACGTGTACGCTCTATTTATAACACTTATACCGCTTACGTTTTCTGTATTCCATTAAAAGCACACACGCACACACACAGACACACATACACACTCACCTCGCGCACACACACGAACACACACTTACACACACACACTTGCACACTCGCAAACATGCACACATTCGCACACATACACATACACACTCTCTCACAACACACCGCGCACGCATACACGCTCAAGCAACCATATGCATACGTCTCTCTCTCTCTCTCTCTCTCTCTCTCTCTCTCTCTCTTTCTCTCTCTCTCTCTCTGTATACATATATATGTATATATACACACACACATACATACACAAAGAAATACACTAATGTGCGTACAGTGTGTACATAGATGTGTCTGTGTGAGTGTTTTCGTTATGCAGTGAAGAATATGTGTGTATGTGTGTGTGTGTGTGTGTGCATGGGCGCATGAAACATAAAGAGCGAAAGCGCAAAAAGAAACTCGGCGATTCTAACGATCATATCGGTTCGGCTCAGCATTTCGCTTTTACTTGTATTTTATGCAATTTTTATCTTTCTTTTTATTCTCTGCGTTTTTAATGATCCAGCGAATGAAATCGCTTAATGAATTACACATACATACGCATACACATACACATACATACACATACATACATACATACATGAGTGCATTCATGCATGCGTTTATACATACTTACGTGCACAAGCATGCATGCACACATACATACCCACACACATCCACATATATACATGAATTCGAAAATTTATATATGTATATATATATATATATATATATATATAT
>NC_068992.1:3821044-3822528 GCF_001194135.2 Octopus bimaculoides
ATATATATATATATATATATATATATATATATATATATACATGTACACCCTTAAATATATATACATATACATTCATTCACATACACAAACATATACATATATATATCCATATGTATATATATATACATGCATGCACACACACACACACACACACACACACACACACACACACACACACACACACACACACATACACACACACATATATAGGTACATATGTATATTTGTATTTGCCATTGAGTTATATTAAGGTGGAGGGTGCTCGGTAAACTGGCAAGCTCTGAGACACAACGTTTTCTTTGATACCCGGTTATCATTGCGCAAGCAATTAAACGGCACTCTCGTTCAAGATAGTTATCATTATTAACGTAAAGCTTTTCACTCTACGTTGATAGACATGAAGCAGAGATGATTAGAGAGAGAGAGATAGAGATAGAGAGAGAGAGAGAGAGTGAGATAGAGAGAGAGAGAGAGAGAGAGAGAGAGAGAGAGAGAGAGAGAGAGAGAGAGAGAGAGAGAGAGAGATAGAGAGAGAGATAGAGGGAGGCATATGACTGAATATGTTAGAGAAGAGAAAACAAATTAGTTTCACCTCCAAGTACTTTGAAAATAACACGCTCGGCACTTTCCGCTCTTTTTATTTCCACATTGCTTTCAACATAACTGCGTCCTTACTATCACCCCAACGACTACTACCACCCGACCACTACAAAAACAATTAAAGCAGCAGCAGCGACGTTGGTTGCAGCAGCAGCGACGTTGGTTGCAGCAGCAGCGACGTTGGTTGCAGCAGCAACAACGTCGACAACAACAGCAACAATATATGTTTGAAATTTTGGTACAAGATGAGTAAGTTTAGTGAGAGGGGTTTCATCGATTTTATTGTCCTCAGTGCTTGATGGGTCCCTTATTTTATCGATCCCAAAATGATTAAAGGCAAAGTAAATCTTAATGGGATTTGAACTCGGAACATGAAGAGTCGAAACAAATACCACAACGCATTTTCCCGGTGCCCTAACAATTCTGACAAACTCCTGCCTTTATTGTTTCATTTTTTTTACACAAGGCCAGTAATTACACTGGGTAACACGATTTCTGTCCTTTGGGAAGCAATTGTCATTTCCTGTTTGCCGATCCCTAGAAAGTATGAAAATTGGCGAATGTTCCCTTCAAACTTTGCTTTTGTCACATTTATTATTATTATTAGTAGTAGTCTTATTATGATTACGAATAACACAACTTTCTTACGTTTATATGAAATTAATAAGCCATTCATCTCTCATATAGCTTTACATCAAGACACACACAGAGAAACAGATCCGTAATCTTAAACACATTTACACTGCCCTTTTCTTGCGCTTATCAGTAATTACATGGTGAATGCGGAACATACTAATTACACCCGCGCGCACGCACGCACGCACGCACGCACGCACGCACGCACGCACGCACGCACGCACGCACGCACGCACGCACGCACGCAC
>NC_068992.1:3822729-3826342 GCF_001194135.2 Octopus bimaculoides
TGTATTTGTATATTATATAAACATATATATATATATATATATATAACAAATAATAAATGAGTATATGCATATATACGTACTAGTATGTGCATACCTACATCTACCTGTATATATAGGTGCATATCTGGGTACAGGACATTGCAAACAAAACGCAGACAAAAAAATAATAATAACCAGAGTATAGAAAACACACAGGCCACATAGAGAACATTTTCCTTCATCAGCTGCCCCCATTCTAACAGGCGTTTCGAAGAGTTATATATATATATATATATATATATGTTCAGACAGGAACTATACATGTATGCAATTATGTTCGTCGACTACAGCGTTAGAATATTTTAGCTCTTATTTCTAGCAATGTTGGTGTTTCTAACACCATAGTCACATTTAGTATATATATATATATATATATATATATATCTATACGCATATAGATTTATTTATCAGTTATTATAGAGGAGGGCTTTCTTCATTTATTATTGATGGTTTACTTGTGTGATGTAGTAGTTTGGCTTTTAGTGGGAGAAAATATTTAGTAAATTATTTGATAATTCATACACCGAAAAAGCCATCGCAAGAGCCATTGCACCCTAGCGTTTATGTATGATGAATCTACATACTTATGTGGAAATAATCAATGAATGACATTCGAGGGTAATTATGCAATAATGATATGTTTCAATCGGTGAAAGTAAGTAATTAGTCATTCTTCTAGGGTATTGTATCGTGTTGTATCGTTAATGAAGATGTTGAAGGAAAACAGCAAAGCATAGAAGAAATGTATGAAGCACTTTTGTCATAGAGAACTTGTTATTAATATATAATTTAAATTAATTACTGCGTGTACAGAAATATTATGCTAACAACTGTGTTATTGATGAGCAAAAGAATTAAGGTTATCTCGAAGGCAGAGGTTAATGTGGTGGAAGATATAATGGAATAATGTTTAATTAGGAACATATCAAGAACTCAATGTATGTCTAGTATAAAGGGTCGTTATAATACATGAAGATTGGAGTTATGTAAGACTTAAGTTTGACTGTGACCTACGAACTTAACTTTAAAGTCGGCAATTAAATAGATGTTACTCTCAACCTCTGCAATTCTCACAGTGCACCAAATAGAAAACATTACTGTATGTACATAAATTATCGAACACACTCATTGAAAACCGATTTACAATTCTTTATGACTCTCTGTCACCCACGACTCAGTATATGGTTTAATCCGCTTTTTAGGTTACAAGTGTCCACAAAATACGTTTAAGTAATAGTAAAATGATTTTTAAAGCTTCTACTGCAAACCCTTTTCATAGCAACCTGCAAGAAACTACCCCTGGTTCTTTGATAGAAACTTTGTGTTTGAAAGGGGTCTTAGTTAAAACTTTCCATCAAAATCTTAATTGAAATTTAAGTTCGAAGCCAGCTTAATAAAGACAAGATTATTTTAATAAATTCTTCTTTATTTTCAAATTTAATTAGAAGAAATACCGTGTATTTAATCAGAAATATGATAACAAAAGGCTTAAACAATTCCCTCCAGACAACAAATACAAAAAAAAAAATTCAAATCTCGTACTCTGTTATATAAAACATCGCTCAAAACTTGACCAACTTCAATTCAACATCTCATATAATTGTACAACACCAAAAATAGTTCATTTGCAATTACAATCTGTCTCTCTCTCTCTCTCTCTCTCTCTCTCTCTCTCTCTCTCTCTCTCTCTCTCTCTCTCTCTCTCTCTCTCTCTCTTACAATGTGTTCTTCCCTTTTTCTTTTCTTCTTTTATATTATGCTTTTCTTCTGTTATGCTTTTAAATTCTTTACATAATTTTCAACACCCCGTGTAACTGTTATCATAGTAGTGTATATTACAATCTAATTTAATACGTTAGAGACATAATGTTATATATATATATATTATATGGCCCTGATGCAAGCTGTACAGTTCCTTGATTTATCAGTTTCTATTTCTACAACACAGCCTCTTTGAAAAACCCACTGGATTTAAACTTTTTCCTTTGTAGAAAATAAGATAATCTCTTATAAACGTAACCGATGATATTTCTCGTTTGGTTTTCCCCCTGGTAATGAGAAAAGCTAAAAATCCATGCTAATTAATTCACTTCTCTTATGACCACATATTCTGCTAACTAATTCTGTTAGTCACTAGGGTTTTAACAAGCTTCTAACTGAATTAGTTCTCCCACTTTAAAATTATTAATACATAACTAGAAATTAAACTAACGTCTGTTGATTATTTTATCAATTTAGAAATTTTCTTATAGCCTCTAACAGATTTAACCACAAACCAATGGCCTCTTTTAAATAAATATGCGGTTTCTTCTTAAACAAAATACTGTTTGTATAATTATCAGTACTTATCTCTATCTATCTTGTGTTATCACGCATGATAACACATCTTATTATGCCCACGTTTTATAGACACACATTAAGTTCATGTCTCGTTGATAGATAAACAGTGCTTCTTTAAAAATTCCACCATCTTAAACTTCCGCCTTTTAGATAAATTTAACGCAATTTAACCATTTCGCTCATTAATAATGCATTAACTTTTTTTTTAATGCATTCATAGAACTGCTTTCTATTTTCTTGTTTTTATTGAATTCAAATATAAATTTTCATTTATAATATAAAACAATACAATACAATATTATTTAGAATGACAAATAACCAATTAATTAATTTCACTGATCGAAACACATCATCATATTATTGCACAGTTAACCTCAGATATTATCTATCGATTATTCCCACGTAAATTTATCGATTCTTTATATGTATATCCAGGTGCATAACAGATAAATCGCAGGCACAGTCTATGTCTAATAATATGCTAAAGATTTTCTCCCACCAAAAACCAAAAGCAGATTACTTCACTGAACCGTAAATTATAAACGAAGAAATTACGCCCCTTCAACCTCACATAAATAAGGCAATATAGATTCACATACGTCCATTTATATAGCAATCAATCAGCATTCTCCAATATTTGTTCAAATATGCTTAAAATATTCATTTTAGATGTTACGTTTGATTTAATGATTTGTAAAACAATAACACCCCTCCTTCCCACATATTTAGGAACCATTTATTCTTCGTCTAATTTCACGCCTCCCACGTACAGTAAAAACGTAATTCTTTCTCTCCTGTTCTTCTCTTCTTTGCATTACTTCTTTGATCGATACATGTCTGCAACTGTCTTCCATAATTCTTCATATATTTTGAATAAAGAGCAAGTGGAATCTCGACGTAACAGCATGGCCACAGTCAAATGACTGAAAGAAGTAAAAGAATAACAGAATAAAAGAGTACATACACACACATACACATATACACACATACATACATACATACACACATGTATGCATGTATGCATGCTTGTTTGTATGTATGTATGAACGTATGTATGTGTATGTGTGTGTTTATATGTAGGTATGTATGTATGCATGTGTATATGTATGTATATATATGTGTTTGTGTGTGTATGTACGTATGTATGTGTGTATTTGCGAGTCTGTGTGTATGTATGTACGTATGTATGTATGTATGTATGTATGTATGTATGTATGTATGTATGTATGTATGT
>NC_068992.1:3828223-3834096 GCF_001194135.2 Octopus bimaculoides
CTTATTAGATTAGTAGGTCAATGGACCAACCAACGTACGCAATCGTTTTAAGACGATAATCCTCAATAAATCCGTCAAAAGTTGTCTTGTTTTATTTTTAAACACACACACATACACACAACACACATACACATACATACACTCATACAGTGTACATATATATTTACATAAACACACACGCATACAAATTTATTAACAACCACACATACACATAATAAATAAACACACTCACAAGCATGTGTGTGTGTGTGTGTGTGTGTGTGTGTGTGTGTGTGTGTGCGTTCCTGTGTTTTTTCCCACTGATTTCTCAATTGGTTTATATTTATCGATCCATTTTCCTGCAAAGTTTAATGTCATCTTTATTTCGTATTTTTCCCTAATTATGTAACTTACGATACCTTATATAAGAACGAATACTGCCAAATTATTATAGTTCAGACACTTAAACTAGCTTTACAAATCTATCTCCATTGCATGCGGAGCATGCATATCTTCGGTGTTAGTCGGATGTCGCGACCGAATATACACATATTAATTACCAATCTGTAAATCCTACTTAAAAGTGATATACTATTGAAAGCCTTCTAAACTGCAGTATGCATCTCGAGAAAGCATCTGTTATTGACGTATAGTGTTAAAAAACCTAAATATATCAGCAGCAGATGAAACTGGTCCAGCAACAGCAGTGGCATTGTCAAACACTTCAGACAAAAGAGGAATTCCATATAGCAACCCAAAGAGCGTTCAGGGTTGAATAAATATCTTTTTACTGTTTCTAATACTGCGAAATGCTGTTTTTCCCTTTAGTGGGTTTCACAATAGCATGAAGTCACCATGTAATTTATGAATTTCTGCTAGCCTACTCCCTCGATTTCAACACGTTGTGTATTATAAAAGTGATAATTTTTAAGTGGTCTGACGATTTGGCGTCTATTTTCAGCACTGGCATAGTCCTTAATTATATCTATCTATCTATCTATCTATCTATCTATCTATCTATCTATCTATCTATCTATCTATCTATATTGTGATAATTATGTGATATATATAAATATATCCGTGTGCGTGCCAACCAATATTTTATCTTTTCACCCGTTAAGTTCTGATATAATCGGAATCTATGCCATCTGAAAGGTATTTGTAGAAAATGTCATAAAAAAGTTTTCCTGAAAGTTACGAGAAAACAAGATCGGGGGAGACATTTGTATAAATATGTGGCTCCTGCTCGTCTAAGGACTTCGTTGCTTGTGATCGAACCTATAAAGAACACCTTAGAGCATTTGTCTAGCAAAACCACATCCCAGCATTATTGATCGGTTTTTACACTTTTTATTCGATCAGGGTCACACAACAATATGTAAGGATGGATTCTGTGTATCTTACGGTAACCTTATTTTCTGTAAAGTTTGTAAATTGTCTTACGTAGCTTTTACAGTTTTATATTCTTTGCATTCAAGTCTAATCTATATTTTTTCCGGTAATACTGATGCATTAGGAAACTCCGTTTCGCATACGAGCGATCACCACGTGTGTTGCGAAAGCTTAACATACATATAGAAGTTATTGAGTGCGTGCTCGTGCGTAAACATTCACGCATAGCTTTCTGTACAGTGCCACAATATGGAAATCAGAGACAGGAGGCAGAATTATGAAACAGTGTGTAGAAATCAGTCTTTTCGAAACAGTGATTCCTGATTCTGTGGATTACTATTCCGGCGTAGTTCTCTTCTACTGGAACCATTTATAGCAGAATATTGCACATTAACCAATCCAACTGTAAATTTGATGCTTGCAACATCACTGCAATAAATAAATAAACAAACAAATAAACATATAAATAAATATTACTGTGTTTGAAATCCTAGCTTCCAAATGCCCAGTCACTTGATTTTAACTTTGAACAATTCGCTGAAAACATCTGAACATTGTTTGTTTTAATCACTACCACAGCATCCTCACTCAGGTGATTCCTTTTATTGTTGTTGGTTAGTTGTTTTCTTTTTTTCTTCTCATTATCTCTACTTCTGCTCTTCTTTTTATACAATGTTACAGAATCGAAATTAAATATTATAGAGTATATAGTATATTATATATATATAGTATATTATATATATATATAGTATATTATATATATATATATATAGTCTATCTATCTATCTATCTATCTATCTATCTATCTATCTATCTATCTATCTATCTATCTATCTGTCTATTCTATTCTATCTGTGCTGTGTGTCTGTCTCTCACTCGCCCGCTGTCTCTCTCCCTCTCTCTCTCTCTATCTATAAAGATATATCTATCCATTTATAATATGTGTGTGCGTTTATTTATGTATGCATATGTGTAGGGGAAGAGATGGAAGCAGAATGAAGATGGAGAAAATGAGTTGAGCAAAATTTTAGCCTAAGAACCCAGAGTGCTATCACGAATATTAAAAACATTTCATTATAAATATCAATTTGCTTACAAAGAAATATGGACGCCAGGACCTAATCGCTGCTCCCTGCTTGACTTGAAGTAAAATAACTCACATGTACACATAATTATCTCGACTGAATTCCAATTAAAATCGGATAAAATCATCGTGGCCGTGTGTAATTTTATTTTGCTGTCTCAATTAATATCAGAATAGAGGCACTTTACACGATGCCAAAACCTTCAATTGCCTCGAAGTTAAATTGTCTGTGTATTTTTATATACTTATCTTTATTCTATTCATTCTCCGAAAGCGTAGAATTTAATATCATGTTTCCCGGTTGATATTATCAAGCGCAATTTGGTATGGCTGTCTCACTTCTGCAAGTATGGTTGTGTGGCTTAAGAAACTCGCTTTATCACCACGTGGTTTTCGGGTTCAATCTCACACAACTCGGCTCCTTGGGCAAGTGTCTTCTGATATAGCCCCGGGCCGATCAGTGCCTTGTGAGTGAATTTGGTAGACGGAAGTCGTGTGGAAGCCCGTCGCACATCTATCTATCAATCAATCAATCAATCAATCAATATATCTATCTATCTATCTATCTATCTATCTATCTATCTATCTATCTATCTATCTATCTATCTATAATGTAACCTATATAGCATCTAGTTTAGCTATTTCTCCGTAGGGTGAAAGAAATGATGAACAACCATAATTGATTTTCGAATCTTATTGAACTCTCGTCAGTGGTGTCGACATGAAGTTAACAAATTCCAGAGAAACAAGCAACCAATCTTGCGGCCTTGTGCCAAAATTTGAAACCAATAACATCACCAGCTGCAACAAGAGAGCTCTCGACCTAGCTGGAAACTGCAACCGGATTGCCTCAAATTACAGAAAAGACACTTCGGAGAATATTGTCTCGAGGACTTATACCCAGGTAAAAGGCGAGGTGATTCCAGTTGGATTGTGTTTGATCACATCATTGATTGAACAGTGTTAACCTATGAATAAACCATAACACCAATGTCAAGTGAATACCATTGGCCAACGAAGGCACATGGATAAGTGGTTAGAGCATCGGGCTCACAATCATGCGATACTGAGTTCGATTCCTGAACGGACTGTGCAAGGTGCTCTTGAGCAAGACACTTTATTTCACGTTGCTTCAGTTCACTCACCTGGTGCCAAGCTGTATCGACCTTTTGTCTTTCCCTTGGATAACATTGGTGGCATGGAGAGGGGAGACTGGTGTACATGGGTGACTGTTGGTCTTCCATAAACAACCTTACTTGGACTTGTGCTTCAGTGGGGGCGGGGGGTAACATTCTAGATGCAATCCCATGGTCATTCATGACCGAAGGGGATCTTTACCCTTTGCTTTACTATCGGCCACATATCACGCCACCACTTAGCAATCAAATTAGTCAAAATTAAGGAATTCGTTTCTCCTGTATCAAATTCTTTTTAATGAACCACGGCCATGTTGGAACACGGTTTTTAAAAAATTCTTAATCTAGCAAATCAAGCACGTGACTTCTGCTACTATTTCATTTTCAAAGTTTGGAACTTACTCTGTCGGTCTGTTTTGCCGAACCTCTAAGTTACAAAGACACGTAAACAAACCTACACCGGTTGACAAGCTGTAGTGATGGATCATAGTGGTGGTGCACATACACACGCGCGCACGCACACACACACTCGCGCGCACACAGGCAGAGTAACAACTAGGTAATTAAATGGATACCATGCTTCCACACAGTAATTCCAGGGTTTATCATTTTGCCATTATACATATGAAACGGAAAGAAGTATTTCTCTATTTCTCCATCTCTCTCTCTCTCTCTCTCTCTGTCTTCCTCTTTCTTGGCTCTCTATTTTTCTCTCGTTTTGTGTGTATGCGTATGTGTGTGCGTATGTGCGTGTGTGTGCGCGCGCATGTGTGTGAGAGAGAGAGAGAGAGAGAGTGTGTGTGTAAATGAATGTCGTTTAGAAAAGAAAGAAAAACAGCAAGAACAGGAAATATCGCCGGAGAGGCTGAAATGATAATGAATAAATGTATATATGTATGAATATATGTATGTGTGTATGTATGTATGTATGTGTGTATATATATACAATATATATATATATATATATACACAAACACACAAAGCATGACTAAGAGGGAGAGGAAGAGATAAAGCGAGAGAGAGAGAGAGAGATGGGAGTAATAGGATGATGACAATCAAATTGAAAGGAAAGCACAAAGCTTAAGATGTGAAAAAAGAACGCGTGAAGACGCCGAAGAAGGATCTGTTTAAACCTGATACACGTGAATGTGTGTGTGTGTGTGTGTGTGTGTGTGTGTGTGTGTGTGTGTGTACATATTTATATATGTACAGGTATAAGGCAAAATAGCTTTCTCTCGGTTGCTAATGACAATCTAATTAAGGATGCCATCTGTGACGTCTTTTCTTGCTGACTGCAAAGGTCGACTTTTAGACTCGTGAAGTAGATCTCACATGTCCGGCAACTCGAAAATTTACTGTTGCATTTCACTGTACTGCTGTCTGGTTGTCTTCTCTATCTATTATCATCATTATTGTTGTTGTTGTTGTTGTTAGTATTATTATTATTATTATTGCTGTTGTTGCTGTTGTTAAGGCGGCGAGATGGCAGAATCGTTAGTATGGCGGACGAACGCTTAGTAGCACTTCGTCTGTCTTTTTCGTTCTGAGCTCCAGTTCCGGTGATCTAAACTTTACCTTTCATCATTTCGGGTTCACAAAATAAGTACCAGTCAAACACTGGGGTCGATATGATAGACTGGCCCCCACTTTCTCACAATTTGAAATCTTGTCCCTATAGTTGAAACTGTTATAATTATTTTGGTTTGGCTCAGGTTCAGTCTTATTCCCGATAGGAATTATGTGGGTAGCGGGTCACTACCTGTAACCTTAGGTATCCACAAGTTTTCAGAAGTCTTTCAAGTGCTTAGGACCCTCTTGATAATCCTTGCTGTCCTTAAGAGACAAACTTTCTGTTGTAGCATTTTATTCCAATCGCCCTCTGCCATTTGTCTATATCTTTGCTTATATCCAAACATGTTCATTGCTTTACTTATCCACCTGTGTGGTACCATGTCATTATTATTATTATTAAACTAGACGAGGATCTTAGGACAGGCATCGCAACCGACGTGTTAGCAGCGAAGTTGGCCCTCAACCAACACTTTGATGCCAAGCATGAAGGCTGCGTTGTCAGAGCTAAAGCACGTTCGGTAAGCGGGGAGGGGACTAAGGCCGCTCGATGGGCCCGCGTGGTTGAGGCGAAGCGTGGCAACAGAGCGACCATTCGGTCTTTGGTGGACCAGAACGACTGCGAGATTTCGGGACCGAAGCAGATGTGTTCGGCCTTTCAGCAGCACTTTGCTCAATTGTTCGGGACAAACGGTAGGACGGACGACGGAACA
>NC_068992.1:3838025-3839789 GCF_001194135.2 Octopus bimaculoides
ATATATATATATATATATATATACACATACATATATATGCATACATATATATACATATACATATACATATACGAGGGTGAGTCAAAAAGGAATGCCAATTTGTTTAGGACAGATATAATTACCAACAGAGGAACATGTATCCTACATCAAAATGAAGCTGGTCCTCTGTGGATCACATCCCTACTTCTCAGCATAGTCACCGTTTCTCTTTTATAAAAGGGTCTGATAGAATAAGTACGACATTTTTAAACTGAAAAATAAATACTAGGGTAGACTTATTCATCTAAACCCCTTCAAGACAATGTCGAGGCAAGACCGCAGTTCTATGACAAAAAACAAGTAAAAGTGAAAAAGAGAAAAATAAGTTCGTTGAGTAAAGTCTTCTAACTTCCTTTACCATCATTTCTTGCTGACGTTGGAATTCAAAGGTTGAAGGAAACCCACATGAAAAAGGTGGGCGTGTTTCATGTGAAGAGACAAGAAAGAAAGAAAAAGGGGAAAAGGCCAATAAAAATTGAAAAGGATACTAAGAAAGACCTCTGCGTTTGAACAAATGTATCAACGTTTATTGTATGTTGTAATGAGTGGTACAGACATGTGTGGACAGCTGCTTCCATCAAGAGGTATTCATTACGTATGGACGGCTGTGTGCGTGTACGCATTATATGAACACGCATGTATGCAAGTTCCTTTACAAATATGTATGTATTTACGTATGCATGTATGTATGTATATATGCATGTATGTATATGCATTTACATACACACATACATACATATCAGTACATATAGATATTTATGTATGTATATCTATCTATCTATCGATGTATGTATATATATATATAAATATACATACATACGTATTTCTAAATAAATACATACACATATTTGTGTATTTACACTTACATTTATACACATATTTTAATGCACATACATACACACACACACACACACACACACACATATATATATATATATATATATATATATATATATATATATATATATGCATCTATCTATCTATCTATCTATCTAAGCAAGTATATGTGTGTGTATATATATATATTCATACATGTACGTGTATTGAAATGTATACACGTAGCTATATATACGCATATATACATAGCGTATTTAAACACATCGTATTAGCGCACACATATAATTTATATATATTGTGTTGGCGTATGTGTGTGTGTTTGTGTGTGCGTGCGTGTGTGTGAATGAATGTTTATATGTGTATATTCTCTTGTTATACATAAATCCGTATATAGAATCTTATTCTGTAATTTTGCTATGAAGAATATATTTTGGCAATTTTTTTTTTTACCTAACAGCCACTCCCACCCTTTTCATGTACGTTTGCCACCCGTTTCTATTCAATCTGATATCCATTCTACCCCTCTTTGTGATCATCCCATAATATTTACATGCTAAACTGCACACACACACACACCCTGGTTGTCTGCTGGTTACCTTGTTATCAGGATTTAATTGGTGGTCGGTGTTGGACGGGTAAAAGGAGGAAGTGAAAGTGAGAGAAAAAGGGGAGTGATATATTTAAGAGCTCGCGTATGCGCGCATGTTTCCGTTTGTGTGTGTGCTTCTGTGTTTGTAGGTGTGTGTACATATATATATGTACACACACCTACATGTGCATGCTATACATATAGATGCGTATAAGTATATATAACATGTCTCTATATACCAAATTATACATACACATATACGCACACATATATACATGTATATATATATATATATATAT
>NC_068992.1:3840367-3842424 GCF_001194135.2 Octopus bimaculoides
AGGGCTCTATACCCCTTTCTTATTTTTTCTGACCAGGCTCCCGTGGTTTTATGGGTTTTTCCACGTGTAACCTTTCCTTTTTCGAAGCGCCTCCCCCTTTGGGAGTTCTACTTATTTATTTATCTATTTATTTATCTATTTATTTATTATATCTTTCTTCGTTTTCTTTCTCTGTGTAGACGAACTTTCCTACCTTTTCGGACAAAACCTTTTGTAACCTTCGTCCTGTCTTTGTCCTTATATGTCTTTAATTGATATTAGCCCTTGTGGCCAATAAAACGAATTAATTATTATTATTATTATTATTATTATTATTATTATTATTTTCTTGTTTTTTTTCTTTTTCCGTATTTTCGGTTATTTTTCGAGTTGGTAAAGATATTTTCTGTTTCCTATAGATACGCTCCTTGACTGTGGTAGGAGTGGTTTAATTGTGTGATTTTAACGTGGTTAATAATTAGTGAAGACCAGTAGTTCTCAACTATTTTTTCTGTCTACGGACCACGTTGATTGCTACTTTGTTCCAGTGGACCCCCACCTACTAACTATTCGATGTTTTTAAACTAATTTTATAGATACTTCTTTTCAAAATTCCTATTTTGTTTCTCACACATTAACTTATATTGTCTTAACTATGTAAACCTTCACAGAACGAAATCTACCTGTTTCTTACAATAAATACATCTGAAGCCAATTTTTTTCAGGTATCCCCAAAATACTATTGTGGATCTCAAATTTTCTATTTTGCCTGTGTGGACACCCCGAAAATCTTATGTAGACCCACAAGGGTCATATGGACCACGGATAAAAACCACTGGTCAAGATAAGTTGTAATTTTTGGTTATCTCACCCTCATTAAAAAATTGGGTTATCTCCCCCGTATCAGTACTTTTGGTCATCTCCCTCAACTAAAAGAATTGTTTAACCCTCAATAAAATAACACAAAAAGACGAAAAATTTATAAACATGAAAACTGAAAAAATTAACCATCTTATTGAATCTGATAGCATTTTTATAAGAAATCATACCATTCCTATTGAGGCAGCCTAACGTCAACAACGTATTGAAGTATTGAACCGAAAGGATCTAACTCTTTTAATCCAATCTCTTCTTGCCACAAAACTCAATTTTTTAGTGGGGAGATAACCCTATTTTTTAATGGCATTTTTTTAATGGGGACGAGATAACCAAAAAGTATGGGCAATTGAAGGTTTGTAGATTTTGTTGCTTTTCGAAAAATACACGAACGAAGAGTTTTTCCAAACAATAAAGTATTCCATCAAGTTTGCTTTGTGATTTCGATCTCAAACTGTGGTTTAAAAGGTGTAAATATACAACGCTTAATCTTTCTAACATGGAAAACCTTAATCCTTAATACCGCATTTTCTCGCATACAAGTCGACTTCTAGATAATGTAAGCAGATATGACGCAGGCGTGGCTGTGTGGTGAGAAGCTTACTTCCCAACCACATCGGTCCGGGTTCCGTCCCACTGTGTGACATCTTGCGCAACTGACTTCTACTATGGGCTCGGACCGACCAAAGCCTTGTGTGTGGATTTGGTAGACGGAAACTGAAAGAAGCCCGTCATATAATTGCCAGTCAAGTATTGCGTCCTATACGGGACCGTGCTACTGGCATTTATACCCCACGGAAGACATCCCTAGGGATAGGAGCGATGAACTCTCCTCGCAAATACTTATCGGAATGTGTGTCGTTAGCCAGCTGGAAGAGATGTCTTCCTGGGGCTATAAACGTCAGTAGCACTGTCCCATATAGGACTCCACACTTGGTTGGCAACTATAAGTTACGATTTCGTATTGCTACTGTTTACATCTCGCTCAGAGGTTTAATATAGCTATATGTATATGCATACATTCATACATACATACATACATACATACATGTGTGTATGTACATGTACACACACATCATATGTACATATGTATGTTTAAGGATAGATTTTTGTGAGTTTATGTGTTTGTGTGTGTGTGTGTCAACGTGTTCCTACGAATTGATTTTGTAAGTATCTAGAGCTGCATTAATTAACATAAGAGC
>NC_068992.1:3845067-3845867 GCF_001194135.2 Octopus bimaculoides
ATATATAAACCTTATATCGATAAGCCAGCTGGAGGAGATGTCCTCCTGGGGCTAAAAGCAACAGTAACATCCACCCCTAGGGGTCAGCCACACTTAAGTGGCAATATACTACACTTTATCGTGCAGTTACTGTTAATACTTCATTTAGAGAATTAACATTGCTTATATATATATATATATATATGCACACGTATGTATGGATAGATATTTATATACACATGTATATATGCCGGTATTCTTTTATTCTGTTCAGCCATGCGGCTGCGACCATGTATATATGAATATGTATGTGTGTGTGTCTTTGTGTCTGTGTTTGTGCCTCCACCATCGCGTGACAACCGATGTTGGTGTGTTTACGTACCCGTATCTTAGCGGTTCGGCAAAAAAGACCTATAGAATAAGTACTAGGCTTGCAAAGAATAAGTCCTGGGATCGACTAAAGGCGGTGCTCCAGCATGGCCGCAGACAAATGACTGAAACAAGTAAAAAATAAAAAGAATAATATCCATACACACATACACACACACACACACACACATATACTATGGGATGGGTTTCACAAAAACCTTAGTTCAACTTTACGTTTTTTTTCTTCTCCTTTCTTTCACCAAGGTTCATTACAACTTTCTTGCTTGCATTTTATTTCATTCTAGTTTTTAGTTTCATTCACGAGTTTCATTCAGTGTACAAAATTTCATTTAGAATTTCTTTTCATTGAGTTCATTCAGCTAAGCTTCAACGAATGGCTTATGTATGTATGTATGTATGTATTTTAGTGCATATAGGTTATATATATATAT
>NC_068992.1:3846606-3850222 GCF_001194135.2 Octopus bimaculoides
ATATATATATATATATATATATATATATATACACATACATATGTATACATCCATATACATACATATGTCTCCCTTATACACCCAATGGGCCAACAGCTGGGACAAAGTCTCATAGAGGAGTGGTGACGTGAAACACCCAAGACTGAGGAAATCAGAAAGACCATGGTGGTGCTCCAGCATGACCATGGCCGCATGGTTGAAACGAGTAAAAGAATATGTTACACACACACACACAATCATTAATATTCTTTTCTTTCCTACTCTAGGTACAAGGCCCTAAATTTTGGGAGAGGGACCAGTCGATTAGATCGACCCCGTACGCAACTGGTACTTTATTTGTCGATCCCGAAAGGATAACAAGCTCAGTCTACCACGACGGAATTTGAACTCAGAACGTAAAGACAGACGACATACTGCCAAGCATTTCGCCCGGTGTGCTAACGGTTCTGCCAGCTCACCGCCTTACATGTTGATATTCAAAGCGGAATTGCGATGGACCACCTCATGCACTAACATGCAAAACATGAGTACGTGCAGATAATATACATTCAAACACACATGCAGACCATTCACTGAGTGTTTTTTTTTAATACCCTCAACACTAATACCACAACTATCATCTTTAATAAATCACTGGTTCGTCTTGTAATTGTATTCACCGAAGGGAGTTTTTGTACAAGATGGCAACTATATTCACCAAAAATCTGAATTCAGCAGAAAGAGAATGGCTGAGCTCGTCATCATTGAAGCCAGGAATAAAAGTCAGAGTAAAACAAAATACCACAGAAATAAGTCTCTGAAAAAAAATTTCAATGAAGTCTTTCAAAAAAGACTTCATTACTTGTGTATTACTCGACTGGAGAAAGAAAAGATTGATGTAGATTTTCTTGCAGGCGTCGGCGGGAATATTCGTTTTAATCATCAACATTAAAAATACTGAATACTGCTACGATACAATGCAAGGTGTTTTCAATCTGTACATGTCATGTGTTGTCAAGAAATGTCTGACATATTTTTTATTGCATTGTCTTACTTTGCTTAAAAAATTGAATAAATGTTTTTTTTTCCTCTCTCACATATGTGAAATATGTTCATATATAAATTATGTGTGTACTATCTGTTAATTGGTCTAAAATATATCTTCTTTTATTTCTTTGTTTATAGCTTTGAAGTAAAATATAATATATTGCAAGTGAATTTTTTTCTTTGGTAAAGTTGTGAGTTTTTTTGCTAGACATCTCATCGACCTTAACGACCAACTCGACAGCAGGGAAAGGGAAAAAAAAATCTTGTTAGTTACAGAAGAAATTCCCTTGGCTACGAGTGATAACGTTGGACAAATGTCGTGTTGATGACACGTATTTTCGCAGAAGCACGTGTGAACGTATGACCTCTTATCTCTAGACAATAAGCTTGATATTTCTTTAATGGCATGTTAGTTTTGGAGAAGCTTTGATTATTGAGGTTATCCCCCCCTTCTTAAAAGGAGTTGGTCGGAATTTAGTATGTCGTCATTATGACACATCCTCCAGAGGAGGATATAATTTTTAATAAATCAGGAATTTATGTTGCAAGGCGTTTAATATAGCCGTGTTTGCCTATTTTGTCTAATTACATCACACTGGGCATTGTAAGTTATTTCTCTCAGCTAATTTGTGTATGATAAATGTGTGTGTGTGTGTGTGTGTGTGAGGTTACTCATATAGGAGATATATAAACATGTAATTTAGCTATTTCTCGTAAAGTGAAAGAAATGAGGAACAACCTTAATAGATTTTCGAATCTAATTGGTTTCTCATCAGAGGCGTCTACATCATCAATATGACCAATCCCCACCATATGTGTGTGTATGTGTGTGTGTGTGTCTACACGCACAAGTGAAATATAGTTGTAACCTAGTCTCAGTTTGGCTCTGATAGAAGACAGCTAAACTCATACATTGCTGCAATGTCCGCCTCCATCCCGTCCAAAAATTGTATCCAAGGAATATTGTCCAATGTGTTCTTTCTTAAGGTGGCATTGTGACATCTGAAAGTGATTTGGCTGTTATTTCTGGAAGACTGGGCGTAAAGACCTTTTCGGTTTGTATGGCAAACTATATCTCTTCTTAATATGTAAACGTGGAAACATAGGGAAAGTATTTCTTTTCCCAACAGGTATTATATTTCAGTGTGATTAACGGATAGAAACGTGACTGAATTTGGGGTTAAAAACTGGATCTGTTCCAGCTGTGAAACCAATATAGTTCGCTTGGAATGCACAGCCGGAAGAAATGCTGCTAAGCATTTTTGTCCGACTCGCAAGCGATTCTGCCTGCTTGCTGCCTTTCCTCTCTTTATTAATGAGATGACGAAATAGGTTTTGTACTCACAAAAGTCTTTTTTTTTTTTCTAAGTCATTGGAGGCGCAAAGCCTCGTAGTTTGTGGGCGGAATGTTCGGCTCATAATCGTAAGTTTGTGAGTTCGCTTCCTCTCCTGGACAGCACACTACGTCATCCTCCTGGAGGAAAACTCTTCATTTTGCATTTAACTTCGATTATTCATTATGTGGTTTGTCAGAATCGTCAAGGGCGTCGAACCAAAACGCCTTGCAGTAGTGTTTGCTCCTTTGGCTCAAGGCCAGCACCTTCGGAGAGGGGATAAGTCAATTACTTCGACCCCCAGAGCTCGACTGATACTTATCCTTTTTTTACTCTAGGCCCAAAGCCCGAAATTTTTAGGGAGGGGCCAGTCAGTTAGATCGACCCCCAGTACGCAAATGGTACTTAATTTATCTACCCAGAAAGGATAAAAGACAAAGTCAACCTCGGCGGAATTTGAACTCAGAAAGGAAAGACAGACGAAATACCGCTAAGCATTTCGCCCGACGTGCTAACGATTCTGCCAGCTCGCCACCTTATATGCTATAGTTATATTGAATAACATAGTTTGCAAGCCTATGCCAATAGGTCAGCTAGGACATATAAAACAAAACAAAACAAAACAAAGATTTAAAAAATCTAAAAGCATTTACCAGAAACATTTAAAAAATGATATAATGATCTTTAGCAGAGTTAAAGGGATTGTTATTTTTAAAGGAGTATTCTTGAAAATAATTCTTGCAAAACAAGCACAAAAAGAAAAAAAAAGAGGCAAACGTAGAAGAAATGTATTAGAAAATATAATGGAATAAAAAGAAATTTCCATTTAAAATTTGGGCCAGATGTTTGGATAATTATAATTATGTTTGGATAATTATAATTAGTGGTTGGCCTGTGCCAGCAGATGTCAATGATTCCCACAAATGAGCCATTGGAGCAGTGATGAGTGCGTGGCTGGCATTATTGACATACATAGGGAGGTAGATAGGGGAAGAGAGAGAGAGAGAGAGAGAGAGAAAGTAACAGAGAGCGGGCGGAAGCTGGGAGAAGAGACGGTAAGAAAGAAAGAAAGGAAAAGTGTATTTGTCCAGTTACCTCCCCTATTCAGAGAGATCCCAATCATTCACTCCCTCCCAAACTATTCCACAACGATGGATAAAATATCCAAAACGTTCTCCTCCTCCACCTTCTCCTCACAGCAAAAACCAATTCATTGCACTTTTGAACTGTTAACGTTCAGATGCAGTTACGTCTGA
>NC_068992.1:3850241-3852741 GCF_001194135.2 Octopus bimaculoides
TTTCTCTTTCCATCTTCCTTTCTTTTCCTTCATTCCTTCGTTCTTTCTTTTCTTTACACTGTCCGCCATTCATCTCCGCCATAAAAACGTGTTTCAGGGATAATAATAATAATAATAATAATAATAATAATAATAATAATACGGAAAATAAACAAAACGAAAACAAAAATGAATAGAAAACCAAAACAACAAAGAAACAAAAATATAACAACACAAAAACATACATAAACTATCAATAAAAAACACAAACAACAACCAATACAAAAAAACCCAGCACTTCTGCTTTCCCATCTTCTCTGTCATTTCATTGACAACTCTTCATTCTCCATTTTGCTCAGCTCCACCCCCCCACCCCATATATCTCATTCCTTCTGAACTATGTCAGTATTGGTTTTCTTTAGATATTTACTGAAGACCTTGTCTTCTTCTTCTTCTTCATCTTCTTCTTCTTCATCTTCTTCTTCTTCTTCTTCATCTTCTTCTTCTTCTTCTTCATCTTCTTCTTCTTCTTCTTCATCTTCTTCTTCTTCTTCTTCTTCTTCTTCTTCTTCTTCTTCTTCTTCTTCTTCTTCTTCTTCTTCTTCTTCTTCTTCTTCTTCTTCTTCATCATCATCATCCTCATCCTCATCATCATCATCATCATCATGTACTACTGGAGTGAAAGAAAGACAACGTCCGTGTGTTGGGTCCATGTATGATTCTCATCATTTCTCAACGTCGTGAGTAACAAGAAGTCACAAATGAATCAAGAAAGAAATTAAAAAAGAAAAGAAAAAGAAAACAGAAGCGAGATTTTTTGTGAAATCGAATCCCAGCGCAGCGCAGTTCCAGATTTTTAACTTAACACAATCCGCCATTCTTCTCTGAAGCAAAACCAGAAACAGTAGTTGTAACAGTAGTAATAGTACTGATGGTGATATTAGTAGTAGTAGTAGTAGCAGTAACATCAGTAGCAGCACCAGTAACAACTTCAGCTGGTGGAGCGGAAGTAGTGGCAGGAGTAGGAGACTTAGTATTCGGTGCAGCAGCAGTCGTGGTCGTCATTCACTCACACGTCACGTACCTCCGCATGGGACGCTTGCCTTGTTTCATTGTCTCGAGAAGCAGAAAGCTGGAAAACAACTCCCTTCCCCTCTACCCACCCACTCTGTTCCATTGTTAGAAGACATAGCGATAGCCCTGTCCACTCCAATAGCATTCTTTCATCCTTTTATTTGTTTCAGTCACTTGGCTGCGGTCATGCTGGAGCACCGCCTTTAGTCGAACGAAATCGACCCCAGGACTTATTCTTTGTAAGCCAAGTGCTTATTCTATGGGTTACTATTACCGAACGCTTAAGTTACGGGGACGTAAACACACCAGCATCGGTTGTCAAGCAATGTTAGGGGGACAAACACAGACACACAAACATATATATATATATACATATATACGACGGGCTTCTTTGGGCGTCATTCAGTTTCCAATCTACAAAATCCATTCACAGGGCATTGGTCGGCCCGAGGCTATAGCAAAAGACACTTGACTAAGGTGTTACGCAGTGGGACTGAACCCGGAACCATGTGGTTGGGAAGTTATCTTCTTACCCCACAGCCACAAAGCAGTCATGGACAAAGAGTGGTCTGCGGGGCTTAATGAATTATAATTTTTCGTCTAAACCAGTATGTCCCGATTTTTTTCAGGTTGCTGCCCCCTTGGCAACCAGGCCACATACATATCACCCCTTTACCGTCCCCACCACAAATATCGACAGCTTTCTGCAGCAAATTCAAAACAACTGTATTTAACGAATAAAACTTAAACTTAAACTATTAATATTTTTTTTTTACATCTTTCACCTCACTTTGGCCACCCCATTACCATCCCACTTTTCTTCAACAGTCACCTGGATCTTTCCACTGCACCCCTGGCCGCGTGTCACGGTTGGATTTTAACCGACCCAGCGATACTACTCGACGTCTTCCGAGCAGTTGCTGCGAAGACTTCCGCTGGGACTGCAACTTGTGTTCTCCTTCCATTTACCTTTACAAGCTGTTTTGTATCTGTGAACTGTGTCTCCTTTTAGGCAGAGTGAGAAATACTGCTTTGATTTTGCTGCCATCACAATAAAACCTCCTCATTGAAACAATTTGAAGGAGCCAGTGATGCCTTAATTCCAAACGAAACAAAACAGAGCTCTTTAGGACACAATTTGGCAGACCTCCTCTTCACTCGTGAATTACGCAAGCCTTATTTAAAGTTCTAGCGAAAATTAACGAGCGTAAAATTATTTCCAATAAGATTCAACAAACTTTTAGGAGCCGACGCAAACATCTGTTAACCAAAAATAACAACAGCAACAACAACAATATTGTGATTTTAAGTTTTGGCACAACGGCAGCAATTTCGGGGTAGGGGACAATTCGATCACCTCGACCCTACTATTCAACTGGTACTTATTTCATTGACCCCGAGAGGACGAAAGGCAAAGTGAACCTTGAAAGAATTTGGACTCAAAACG
>NC_068992.1:3854693-3857660 GCF_001194135.2 Octopus bimaculoides
CGGTCAGTCAGCCATTGTTATGATCGGCCATTATTATGATTGACCGTTGACTGAACACTATTCAATTTTTTTTCTCCGTGTTTTTCTCCTTGTCTCCGTATTCTTTCTGTTGAAGAGCGTAGCTCGAAACGTCAAAGACTTTCCGTATTCCCGAGCGTCATACTAATATATACTTTTGTTATTTACACCACCTGTCCTCGTCTGTTGTTATTTTTTGTATAATCTCCCATATATATATATATACATACGTATATATATATATACATACGTACATATATGTTTCTTTAGTAACATATAAATAGGGAGAGGAAGTGAGGAGTGAGAAAGAAAGACAGAGATAAAGAATGAAATATAGAGAGACCGTTATAGATAAAGTGATCACATGAAGAATTACACAGAAAAACAAAACAAAACAAAATAAAACAAAAAATATGTGAGTGAGAGAGAGAGCGTGAGAAGCAACGAGAGAGAGAGAGAGAGAGAGAGAGAGAGAGTCTGTGACGTGGAATGAAAGTGAGTGGGGAGACAAGCCTGATATTCACGCCGTATCCTCCAGAGACCATTAAGTTGGTAGTTACTGGTGCTATCAGTCGGTTAAAAAAAAGGAGTTAATCAGATTCCAAGCCCCAATAACCTGGCCCTGCATGGCATCAAAGTATTCGTTTTTGCTTTTCTTGGTGATTATATTTACATCAACGGAATGAACTTCCGTTGAACCTTACAAAATGTAGACAGCGTAAATTTGTCAAGAATTTTCAGTATGAATTAAAAGCTAGACAAACAATTTGTTAGGGGTTTTAAGCGGTTGATACTTCACACTCATGTATATATATCAAACATGTTATCCTTATAACAAAAAAAAAATAAATAAATAAATAAAAGAGAAAAAAGCCATTTTATTGCTCGTAGCCTCATTACACCTAGAGGAATTCACAGAAGGAATTAACGGTGGTTATTTTCTGTAATATTGCACAAATAAAACGAGAAATCCTAATCTCCTTGCTGTGAGGTCTGCATCGGTCATTTCCCGCACCACAAAGGCGCTGAGCTGGCAGAATCGTTAGCACGCCGGGCGAAATACTCAGCGTCTCTACGTTTTGAGTTCAAATAACACAGAGGTCGACTTTGCCTTTTATCCTTCCGGAGTCGATAAAATAAATACCAGTTAAGCACTGGAGTCGATGTAATCGATTTACTCGCTCTACGAAATTGCTGGCCTTGTGCCAAGATTTGAAATTTCAATCAACGCAAAGACACTAGCTACTACACCGTTTTTTTTCTTTTTGTCGGGTCTCGAATGATTATTTTACCACACACGCACACACAAAATCTGGTGTTTACAATGGTGCCACACTGCGCTATCCAACCATAGGTAAATGTATGTAGTTTTTATGTCATTTATCATGCAATTTGGTTCGAAAAGGAATGGCACTGAATCAATAGTAACTGATATTATAAGGCTTAATAAAATACGCGTTACTCTATTTAAATGATAGGTACATATGCACCCTTTTACTGAATTATAATAAATATATAACTGTTCAGGAATTATCCTTAACAAGTCTTCAGGTGAAATACTCGCATTATAATACAAACACATTTTCATACTTTAAACCAGTCACCTTCGAATAATACTTCTTAGCTTTTATTTATCAATTCACTGTAACATAGGTATATTCGTTTCACTTAAATATTATTGATATCTTTAAATATTTTATTGATATGTCATCTTATGTCATCGGGTTCTGCGTTACGCACTCTCATTATATTTGTTAGCATGCTTTATATTCAATGAATAGTGAAATATTTGATGATTCAGTTTGTGACCTCTTAACTCTGTTATTCGTCTACGCTTTCTTACATATCTTTGTTTTATATACCTTTCTTTATATTGTACTATTTTTATATCTCTACATTTTATATAAGCATATAAATGTAGGTCTGTGCGCGTGGGTGTTTATGTATAAAGTGTGTGTGTGTGTGTGTGTGTGTGTGTGTGTGTGTACGTGCGTGAAAGGCGATGACAGTTTTATGACTTTCTGCTGCCCTGCCGTTTGCTTTATATTATATCACTTAACTAAGAAGATATCTGCCTGGCCTTTGATGACCTTAGGGACACCTCTTAGCTAAAAGTATACCTGTGGTTCTTCTACGTTTTCATAGTCAGCGTTGACTACAAGCTAATTAAGATTAGTGCTTGAAATAATAGAGTCGTTTGATTCCCTTGCCTCTTGTATTCCCATTAAAGACACTCATAATTTCTCTATAAATTTCAATGTTATTTTTTTAAAATACCACTTATCCAAAAAATGTTGGTTGGATTTGTCATCACCAAAGCACTATCTCACCTGTTTATACCAGCTTATTATTTTACCTGGAGATGGTGAATTATATGCTAAGATTTAATCTATGGATATATGAACAAAATTCTACCGAAACAGCAGTAGTGAATTTGAAACTCCATTTGTGTTACATTCTGGCGTACACCACACATAGAACCAGCCCTGTGTCGGATCTACGGTTTAAATTGGGTTTGGGACTTAGATATCTACAATATCCTTTTCTATTCTAAACACAAGGCCCGAAATTTTTGGGGAGGGGAGGCCAGTCGATTAGATCAACCCCAGTACGCAACTGGCACTAAATTTATCGACCCCGAAAGGATGAAAGACAAAGTCGACCTCGGCGGAATTTGAACTCAGAAAGTAAAGACAGACGAAATACTGCGAAGCATTTCGCCCGGCCCCCTAACGTTTCTGCCAGCTCGCCGCCTTATAGTATTTACAATGTCGTACCAACACCTGACACATTCAAGAATGTTTTACCTCACTGTGAACCCTATGATATTGTACCAAGCCATGTCTGGAGTGCTTGGTGTTGATGTGCTGAGATTCTGCAGAATCCTACAGCTCTCTCTCTCTCTCTCTCTCTCTCTCTCTCTCTCTCTCTCTCTCTCTCTCTCTCTCT
>NC_068992.1:3858743-3863142 GCF_001194135.2 Octopus bimaculoides
ATATATATATATATATATATATACACAGGTAAAAGGACAGATTAAGTACGATAGACTGACTGATAGATAGATAGATATATAGATAGATCGATAGATAGCTATTACGCATGAATTTAGTCGTATAGCATGTTGCATGTGATTCACCTTCACACACGAAATGGTGTGGTCGTATGTTATTCACAATCTTCGTGAATAAGAGATAATTGCTTCTTCATATTAAATACGTCATTGTCTGTCTTTGTTTTAAATCCTTGTCATTAATGTTTGGTTGCTCTATAATAATACGGGTTTTATTTTATGGTGCTAGCTTCTGAAAGGAAATGTTATTGTGAACAATGGCTCCTTATAGCAAAAATATGAAATTTTTACATACATCTGTCTATCTATCTATATATATATATATATATATGTGTGTGTGTGTGTGTGTATGTGCGTGTGTGTGTGTGTGTTTGTGTGTGTGTGTATCCATTAATTGTAACCGAGTGATAATCATCATGTACAATGTTTTTTTCTCTAGTATACTTCTTACTAACTGTCGTTTATTTATAACGACAGATGGAAAAACTAATCTGATCTTTTAACTCCAGTAATGGCGATGTTAGGATTTATCTTGTCGCATCATACTTCAAATGTCGCTGCTTGATTTATTGTTATCGTTTATTATAGTAAGAGGAGGATGTCCAGGAACAACGCTTGGGTAGAAGTGGTGGATCGTTTGACTTGCTTAACACTCAACGTCATTTAGATTTGACCCTGTACGTTCAAATCCCAACGATACCAACTTTGTTTTCGACCGAATCGTTTCCCTAAGCGATTACACCCATCCTCTAAGGACGTATGACATGTGACAACGAACGTAATCATTAAAAGATTCGGTCGAAATAGTATAATGGCATTGAGTCTTCATCGCAGCAATACTCCTCTTTAGCATGTCGTCGGCCTCGCTAATATTTCATCGTTTGGAATAGTATTTTAAAAGACATTAGAAAAAAATGAATAACTACAACGGAAAATTGAGCTCCGTTCACAGATTACTAAGCCGACTACTTACTGCATTTTGAGCTCCCTACGTTTGCAATCAAACAGACAGACAAATAAATACACATATTAATTATTCTAATTTTGATACAAGGCCAGCAATTTATAGGAGAGGGGGAAATCGGTTGCATTGGTCACACCATTGCTCAACTGGTATTTATTTTATCGTCTCCGAAAGGATTGAAGGCAAAATCGACCACAGCGGCATTATAACTCGGAGCGTAAAGAATTGGATGAAATGCTACGAAACATTTTGTCCGGCGCGGTAACGATTCTACCACCTCACCGCCCAAGCACACACATGAATTATAAACGCCATGAAGGCGGCGAGCTAGCAGAATGGTCAGTATGCTGGACGAAATGCTTAGCGGTATTTCGTCTGCCGTTACGTTCTGAGTTCAAATTCCGCCGAGGTCGACTTTGCCTTTCATCCTTTCGGGGTCGATAAATTAAGTACCAGTTACGCACTGGGGTCGATGTGATCAACTCAATCCGTTCGTCTGTCCTTGTTTGTTCCCTCTATGTTTAGCCCCTTGTGGGCAATAAAGAAATGAGAATGGTTAGTACGCTGGACGAAACGGTTAGCGGCGTTTCAGCCGTCGCTCCGTTCTGAGTTCAAATTCCGTTGAGTTCGACTTTGCCTTTCATCCTTTCGGGTCGATAAAACAAGTACCAGTAGAAAACTGGGGTCGATGTAATCGATTAATTGTTACCTTACAAAATTTCAGGCCTTGTATTTATAGTAAAAAGAACTATTTTAAGTCTGGTTCTGTTATGGCCAACATTTCCTTTCATCTTTTCAGGGTTAGTAAAATACCGGCCAAGCGCTGGGATCGATGTGATCGACTAATGCCCTCCCTCTAAAACTACTGGACTTGTGTCAAAATCTAAAACCATTATTATATACACAGTTCTATGTTTAAGAGATGAAGAATTATGTACACTATTTACATTATTTACATTTGGCGGATATTTGTCCTCATCATGTTTGTTGTTAACACAATGTTTCAGCCTTCATCAGGTGTCTTGGGGAAATTTCGAACCTGGGTTCTCATCGAAAAATACCTTAGGAATGAGAACCCAGGTTCGAAATTTCCCCAAGACACCTGATGAAGGCTGGAGGGTATATCAGCTGAAACGTTGTGTTAACAACAAGCAAGATGAGGACAAATATCCATCAAATGTAAATAATGTAAATACTGATTATTATACTTCTTGGAAAATTCTGTGAACTGGCAGACTCCTTGGAGCAGTGGACAGCTGCTTGGCGGTATTTCTTTTGACTATTTGCATTCAGAGTTCAATCTCACCGGTGTCACCTTTGCCTAAATAGCCATCCGGAGTCGATATATATGGCACCATTCAAATACTGCGGTCGGTGATATCGACTTATCCCTTCCTTCAGAAATGCTAGCCTTGTGCCTAAATCAGAATCAGTTTTCTGTGTAGAGGCAAGGAGCTGTGCTCATGCTTTTGGCAAGTCTTCTATTTGAGGCCTAATAGATTAAAACGTTTAACGTAATTAAGTTGAGATTCATACCGCCCAAAATCAAGTTCAAGCAACGCGGGCCTCAGTATACCTTTCATCTCTCTTCGCCCTATCAAATGAATACATGTTATACAGTAAGTGCAATCCTCTTTTCTACTTCCTCCAGAATTTGAACCCATTATGATAAACGCGCGAGTAATGAGTGCATTAATACAAAAGGTGAGCTCTCTCTCGTTGTAACTTGCTCTGATTCAATTGAATATGTATCTGCGGGTTGGAGAACAGATCAGAACATGAAAGACGTAATATAATCACCGGCCTCTTCAGTGAAGAGGCCTATGCCTTATCTATAAAGGTACTGCGTCGATTTTTCTTTCTTCCTCTCCCTCTCTCTCATCTGTGTTTTCTTACTTCTTTATCGCATCATGTTACAAGTGGTTTATTGTTTTCACCATAGCATTTCTACATGTGACAGTGAAATAGGAAGGGAGGAAACGAACATTTTGAACGGGTGAGTCATAGCTGGCCGAGTCGATAGGATCTCGAACTTTCGATCTAAGAGAAGATGGTTCGTTTCCTATCATAATCACAGCTTTGTGGTCCTGTTGAGTTTTCTCTAGTATGGCCGCAGTTTAAAGACAGAAACAAGTAAAAGAATTAAAAAAACTCTAGAAGATAAATGACCGAACAACGGAAGAGACAATGCTTTATATTCTATATGTGCCAGCAGGTAATATCCGTAACCACACCATATGGTGCAGGGCTCAGTTGATTTGGCGGAAATATTCTTTTTTACACTAGGCACAATGCCCGAAAATTTTGGGGGAGGGGGCCAGTCGATTAGATCGACTCCAGTGTGCAAATGGTACCTAATTTATCAACCCCGAAAAGATGAAAGGCAAAGTCGACCTCAGCGGAATTTGAACTCAGAACGTAAAGACAGACGAAATACCGCTAAGCATTTCGCCCGGCGTGCTAGCGTTTCTGCCAGCTCGCCTCCTTGATTTGGCGGAAATATTAAGAAATTGTTTAGTTCACCGCGGTTCATAGACTAAGCACTATATTTTTAACGACTGTTTAGTTAGTACATCGTGATAAACTGAAGCTATTTAATCTTTTTACTGCAGAAAATAGACATGTACACTCAAAATTTCATTGCTCTTAAACTGCAGAAAGCAGTTTTATATACCAATCTATCTTTTGTTGAGGAATAATAGGCCTGAAGCATGGCCGTGTGGTAAAAGGTGAAAATGTGAATGAGCTTGTAATATACATAAAGAAGAAGGCGGTGAGGTGGCAGAAACGTTAGCACACCGGGAAAAATGCTTAGCGGTGTTTCGTCCAGTACTTATTTAGTCAACTGCGAAAGGATGAAAGGCAAAGTCGACCACGGCAGGATACATTCTCACACGAGACTTAAAAGTCATTATCAGTTTAATATTTCCTGACGACAGCTTCCACTTCATAAAATTGTACAGGTGACACAATAAGATAAACAGGTGAGAACACTCCTTTTCAGAAAATATCTGTAGTGTTACAACGTGATTTCGTCTTTTCGATAAGATTACATCGCTTTGTATATTAAATGTCATTAAATCTAGATATATATATTTTGAAACATAGTTTGTGGGAACGTGTATACGTGTGTCCATAGTCTCTGTGTGCATAGAATCAACTGTGTGTATATGAATATGCGGATGTGTATTTGCGCGTGCGTGTGTGTGTGTGTATGTGTATAAATATGTGGCTGTGTATCTGTGTGTGATTGTGTGTGTATATATTGTCTGCATACCTGAAGTAGTAACTGTTTGTGTAGTGTGTGCATGTGTGTGTATATACAAATATATATGTATGTATATATGTATATATATA